>NW_004955456.1:16140319-16144918 GCF_000276665.1 Chinchilla lanigera
CGGCCCCTGCCAGTGCTCTTACACTGGAACTTTTTTGTTTGGGTTTTTGAGACAGGCTCTACATAAGTAGTCCAGGCTGGCTTTAAACTCATCATGTAGTCCAGGCTGGCCTTGGACTCATGGTGATCCTCCTGCTTCAGCCTCCTGAGGGCTGGGGTGTTGAAACTTTAATCCCTCAATGTGACAGCATTGAAAGATTGAGCCTGTAAGGGGCACTTAGGTTGGTAAACAAGGTGAATGCCTTTGTCGCGCTTGTGGGGTTGGAACCATGAGCCCAAATTCTGTATTGCCGACCACCTCTGAAGTACTGGGGATTGAACCCAAGGCCTTCATCCTGAGCTACATCCCCAGCCCTTTTTCATGTATTTATTTAAAAACAAATAAGACAGTGGTGGCACATGCCTGTAATCCCAGCACTTGGGAGTCTGAGGCAGGAGGATGGCTTCAAGTTCAAGGCCAGCCTGGGCTACAAAATGAGTTCAACACCAGCCTGAACTGCAAAGCAAAGCCCTGTCTCAAAAAGATGAAAAAACAAGAGAGAAAGAGAGACAAGATCTCGCTGGATGACTGTATCCTGTGTCCTAAACTGCCTCAGACCCCCAGAATGCTAAATTCTCTGTTCTTTATAAAGTACCCAAGCCTTGTTGCTTTGTTCTAGTAACAGGCAACAGACTGTAACTGTCATCAAATCTAGATATTTAAATCTTCCTTCTTATCCAGAATATGCTAAATTCTAATTTTGTGTTTCATGAGACACATTTCACGTCTACTATTCCTGCTGACACATTTCACGTCTATTCTTCTTTTGCTTGTTTCTGCTCTACTTAGCAGAGGGCCTGGTGTTTGTTGACTAACCATACATCAGATTCTGTACTTTAAAATTCCCTCATCATCGCCATCTTTGCCTTCTGGAAATGGCTTACCACCTCCTTCTGCCTGCCCGGGAACCAGCCCATCTCTGGGTTTCCCTTGGTCAGTGTCACTGCCTGTCCCTGAGATTGCAGATCATAAGCCTGGGACATGAAGGGTCCATGCATGGAAGCATGGCTTATGCAAGGGACATGTCTGAGGCTTAGGTGAGGAGACAGGGAGGGGATGTAATAGCAAGAGTCAGGAAACGCTGGCTGGCTAAGCAGAGGAGAGCTGGAGAAGGAAAGCAACCCAGGAACTTCCCAATTGACCCTTGGGTGTGTCCTTTGAACCTGCCTTTTGCCATATCTTTTTGTGTGTGTGATTTTTATTGATTCTCTCTCCCTCTCTCTCTTTCTCCCCCCCGCATCTCTCTTTCTTTCTGGAGCTTTACAGACCCAACTCCATGTTATTTATTCCTTAAGGTTTCAATTAAAGAACGACCCCTCTGGTAAACATTTACATTCTACTTTAGTTTTTTGTTTTGTTTTGTTTTGTTTTCCGGTACCAGGAATCAAACTCACAACCTTGCACTTGCCAGGCAGGCGATGTGCCGCTGAGCTAAATCCCTAGCCCCTACATTCTACTTTAGAATATAGCCATCATTTTTAGAATATTCCCTTCAGTCATTCTTGTGGGGCTTGCATAGCTTTTCAGATGACATCAGAACTGTTTCTCTCTCTCTCTCCCCCCCCCCATTTATCCCCCCTCCCCCCTTTCTTTCAGACAGGGTCTCGCTATGTAGTTCAGGCTGGCCTTGAACTCACTGTGTAGCCCAGGCTGGCCTTAACTCTCTGAAATCCTCCTGCCTCAGCCTCTGGAGTGGTGAGATTACAGGAGTGTGCCAGCACACCTGGCTTCTTTTTTCTTCTTCTCCTTCTCCTTCTCCTTCTCCTTCTCCTTCTCCTTCTCCTTCTCCTTCTCCTTCTCCTTCTCCTTCTCCTGCTCCTGCTCCTGCTCCTGCTCCTGCTCCTCCTCCTCCTCCTCCTCCTCCTCCTTCTTCTTCTTCTTCTTCTCCTCCTTCTTCATCTTCTTGTTTTTATATGAGACAGGGTCTTGCCAAGTCACTAAGTTCCCCAGGTTGGGTTCATCTGCCTCAGCCTCCCAGAGTACTGGGATCACAGCGGGTGCCACCATATCTGACTCAGAACTTTTTCTTTAGGTCCTAATATTAATATAGTGGCTGTTCTCCTTAGGCATCTGGTATTAAGAAGCATCACTTATACTTTTTAAAAAATGCTTCACAGTACGCAGTATAAAATTATGCTTTTAAGTAAATTCTTGCTAAATTGAATGGAATTCAAACTTGGGAAGATTTTGGTTGAAGCCACAGCTGCTGAGCTTCAGACAGCAGACTCTCTCTAGAGTCAAAGCGACATCTGGTGGCCGAGGGATAAAATTCTATGCAGGAAGAAGCTGTGTTGAGGAGGCTGAGGAGGCTGGCATGTTTCAGCACGCACGGTGCTGGTGGCTGGCTTTGAGGGCAGTGTCCTTGTGCCGACTGTGTCTGAGCCCTTGTGGGGTTGTGGGATACTTGTTCCTGTTCATGGATCCCACCAAGAGGCTATACAGGTGGTAGCAAGAAACACTGCCTGGGCTTGTTAAGTAATAATGATGATAATAATAATAATAATAATAGTAATAATAATAATAATAATAATAATAATAATAATAATAATAATAATAATAATAATAATAGTAATAATGATAGAACAAGAGCTAGGCAGAGTGGCACACACCTGCTTGAGAGGCAGAGACAGGAGGATGGCTTCAGCGCAGGAATACCAGGCCAGCCTGATCAACTTTAGACCCTGTCTCCAAATAAATTAATAATAATAATGATGATAGCAGCAGCAACAACACCACCACCACACTGGGCATGGTAACACATGCCTGTAATCCCAGGAGGTTGAGGCAGGAGAGGATCACCTCAAGTTTGAGGCCAGTGAGTTTAAGAGCGTACTGAGTTGAAGGACAGCCTGAACTACATAATAAGACCCTGTCTCAAAAAAACAAAAACAAACAACTCCTCCAAATAATAATAATAATAATAATAATGATGATGATAGCCCAACCTTCTGTGTCTGTTTTCTTCCTCTCTATTTAAATGTTTATGAAATATCATTGCAATGAAACTTACTACAGGAACAGCTTTTTAAAAATGATTTGGAAAACAGATAGTCACCTTGACAAGTTTCCTTTGTAAGAAAAAAATTTTTTTTTGTCTTTTTTGAGACAGGGTCTTGCTATGCAATTCAGGCTGGCCTTCATTTCACTTTATAGCCCAGGTTGGTCTTGAGCTCACAAAGATCCTCCTGCCTCAGCCTCCTTAGTGCTGGGATTACAGGTGTGCACCACCATGCCCAGCTTTAAAAAAATTATTTTATTAGTACATTTTTTTTGAATTTTTATGGTCATTAGTACATGTTTGCAGGAAGATTGCACTTCTCATGGGGAGTTGATCCATATGCACAACATGTCAGTTCTTTTCATTTCCCTCCCCTCCCCCAATGTAATTTTGATAGAATATTTTTCTATTGATGGACATTTACCACTTATGACATTCATACATACGGTTCACCTGTGAGCAGATAAATAATTCCACTGTGTGAGCTTCACAGGTCCGAAGTACGGGGATGGTGATGCATGACTGTGATCTCAGCCCACTGGGAGGCTGAGGCAGAAGGATGCTAAGTTTGAGCCCAGTCTGAGCAACTTAGTGACTTAGGGAGACCCTACCTCAAAATAAAAAATAAAAGAGAACTAGGGATATAGCTCAGTGTGAAGGCCCCGGGGTTAATCCCTAATACTGAAAAAGAAAAATATCTGCAGGCAGATCTTGTTATTCGCTCCCCCGCCCCCGAAAAGACATAGAGAAGGGAAAAAAAACTTTTCTGTTTTTTGAGAAGAAAAACTTTGAATGCCAAGGAAGGAGGCCAAGGCAAAGTCAGACAGGGCGGGCAGCCTGGCGCTGAGAGCCACGGCGCCATCTCTGTCCTCCCGATATCTGAGAAGCCCGAGCGCTGCTAAGTGGAACAGCTCCTGGCGCGGGCTTTGTCGGCAGCAAGGGGCCTTTTGAAGAATTCTCTCCTCGCGAACCTTCTCAGCAGGCGTGGACCGCTTTTGAACTGTGTACTACAGAACTAGGGCTCACTTGTCCTGCTTTTTGAAGCATTTTGTGCGCAGATGCTCTTTAGGTTTCTAAGAAAATCTGTTAACAAACGGGTCACTCCTCAGCACCCGCTCCATGGCCGTCTCCGGGGCTAAGGAGGCCAAAGATATACCGGGGCGCAATGTCCCTGAACCCTCTGACGGGGCCTCCTTGACCCAGATGCGAGGCCTGAGGGGCTCTGCGAGACGAGGGGAAAGAGGAGCGCTTAGGCGCCGGCCAGCTGATCGGCCTGGCCACATGCAGTGTTCCCCTCTCTAGGCCACGCTAGCCAGAACAGGCTTGGTGGCCTCTGTGGCCTTTGACTCTCCAGTTCCACCACACCTAGACCTCGACGCGCATGGTGAGAGCAGCAGAGGAGAGACGAAACTTGTGATGTTAAAACATAGCATCTTTCTTCAAAGCTGGGAGTAGGCCAGGCATAGTGGCGCATGCGTGTAATCTCAGCACTCTGGAGGCTGAGGCAGGAGGATTGCTGTCAGTTTGAGGCCAGCCTGGGCTACAAAGTGAGCTCAAGGTCA
>NW_004955456.1:16145943-16173856 GCF_000276665.1 Chinchilla lanigera
CTCATAATGATCCTCCTGCCTCAGCCTCCCGAGTGCTGGGATTCCAGGCATGCACCACCACACCCGGCTAATAAGGTGAAGATGCTTTTAAACTTGAGAGAAAGGTAAGTCTCACCAGGCAAATGATCCCTTTTGATTGCTTGTGTTTGAAAATGTTTGTATTGCCAGAATCAGCTTTAAGGCTGGAAGTATTTTTGGTTTTTGAGACAGGGTCTTGCTATGTAGTTCAGGCTGGCCTTGAACTCACTATTTAGCCCAGGATGGCCTCAAACTCGAGGCAATTCTCCTGTCTCAGCCTCCTGAGTGCTGGGATTACAGGCATGCCAGCCACACTGGCCTACTTTTATCTTTGTGAACTGTTTGAACTTCTTACTATGTGCATATTATTAAGTATAATTTTTAAAAAGTCACTAAATCTGTACCCTGATTACTAAAGCATTCCTGCTAAGTAGCAATCTAGCCATCCTTGACTACTTCCTGTGACAGAGAACTTACTACCTCTTAACTACTCGACCGTGTGTTTTGAGTCAGATCCCAGGTGAGTAGTTCCTATTCAGAAATGAGCTATGCATGCAGAGAGCTATCGATCCCAGTGGTGGCGAAACTATGGAGTGCGTGCCACAGTGGGCTGCTTGTATCATTGAAAGCTCCAAGAGGTTTGCCTTCACCAATCAGTCCTATCTTCGGGTTCTGGAGCTAGATGGCCTGCAAGCTTGATAGACAGTTACTGGTGTTGTTTTCAGTTTAAAAATTGGTTTTGAAAATGTGAGCAGAAAGTAACTGGGAGAATTGTGTCCTCTTTCTGGAGCCTTTCACACACCTGAGAGGGCCGGGAGCACAGCTCAGTGGTACAGCTTTGCAGGTGCAAGGCCTGGCTTCCGTCCCCAGCACAGGCAAACAGAGCGAAAACTGGGAGAAAACAGTTTTTCAGGAAGCCTTTTAGGGAGGATAGGAGCAGATACATAACAAAGGAGCCTTTGAAAGGAACCTGATTTCTAGGTTGGGTGGGAGAGCACATGCATGCAATCATGAGAAGTGGACCTCAGGTAGTGGCTGGACTCCAGAGCATCTGAGGGGTTTGTGGGGGGTGTGGGGGAGGGAAAGGACACGAATGGACTTGACAACTCATAGGGACAGTGACCACGATTGGGCCTGGCAGGGTGAGTGGAAGCTGTTGGGGGAAACTGTATCCTTTTCCCTCCCAGTTCCCCTACCTCCCCTCCCTTTGCCCCTCCCCTCCCCTCCTCGTCCCTTCCCTTCCCTTCTTTCTTCATTAGTGGTGTACCCAGGGCCTCATGCACGCTAAGCAAACACTCTACCACTGAGCTATTCTCCTAGTCCCCTCTTTCTTTTTTAAGGATGATTCCCAGGGGAGAATGAAATCCCCACTGCATGTCCTTGGAGCATGTTGCGGATTCGTGGTCACAACTCTGGGGCACGCCCACGGCAGCCCTACACACCTGTGCTATGGGAGAGCATTTCACAGAGATCCCAGCCACCGAGAGATCCACCAGTCGGATGGGTTTTGATTCCTTGTACCACAGGGAACCCAGAAGGTGAAGACGGGCTGTCTGGCATGTGCTTTATATTTATTTTATTATTACTTTAAAATACATATTTATTTCTCTATCAAAAGTGAAAACGTAAATAGTTGAACACAACTTCAAGAACATTTGATCCCATGTTTAGGGACCCCCTACAAGGGCTGCGGGTGGCTGTCATTGTCCAGTGCATATCATGAGAAAAGAAAAAGAAGAAAAAGATCAGATAAACAAACAAACAAACAAACGAAAAAGCACAAAGCATGAGGATTCTTCCATGGAGAGCATGGTGGGGTGACGAGACTTCTATTAGATTACATTCATCTCACAGCCACGTGCAGTTCTTCAGTAAATTGGCCTTCCTGCCTACCCCCAGCTAGTAGGGTTCCAAAAAGATTATCTAACAAGGTGCTGGAGTCCGAGCTGGCTGTCTCTTTCATCCCCCCTCACGTGTCCACTGCTCCCACACAGCAGCCGGAAATGACACATTGAAGTGAGTCACCACTGCGGCTGTGAGTCACCCTGTAATTGGGGAAAGTTCTGTCCTGGTAGGTCATGCAGCCCCTTGCATTTCTGCTCTAAATATATTGGAAAAATTTGAAACCACTTTGTCCTCACTCAAGTCTCTGTCATGTCACCCACCCCATCCTTTTGGTCCCTAAGGAGGAGCCCTTGGCCAAGAGGAAGGAAAGAAGAGGAGGCGTGGGGCCGAGGCAGCCACGAGGTGGCGGTGTGGAGCCCGGCACGTCCGCACCCGGAGGGCGACAGGCTGGAGCGCTGGACTCCTGAGATGCGATGGCCGAAACCACAAAAGAACACTACGCACAAGCTTAAATAACACCTTTTCCTCAGTAATCATCTTCCTTTCTAACAAGCACACAAAGGCAAGGATGTGATAAATATTCAGGTACACCCCTGGCATCCCACCCTCCCCACCAGGAGGCCGGGTGCCGGTGAAGAGCCAGGCACACATCTGACCTTTCTTCTCTTCCTGCAGAAATAGTTTGTGGGAAGCAAAAACCTGCTTCTATGAGTAAACAATCACCTACACTCCAGAATGATATGTGCACAGTTTTGGGGGAGGGAGGCTTGGCGTTTGCTCTGCCAGTCTGTGGCCCCTCTGCGAGGGGGGCGGTGGTCAGCGCCCGGGTGGACGTTGAAATGAAAGCGTGTTCCTTCCATCGGCCTTCTTTGGCCTGCCGCCAGCCACCACCGCCGTAGTAGACAGGGCAGGGATGACAGCAGCGTGACTGGAACACAAATCGTTCCTACCCAGCACACACAAGCTCCAGTAAGCCTCATGGTTCCGGGCTGCCAGGGCCTCGCAGAGAACCAGGTCTGAGGACCCAGTATGCGGAGAGATAAGCAGACACATCTGGCCAGCGGTTCTGCAGGTCCTACAGCCTGGGTTGGAGACCTTTATGTTCCAGGGGCCTTGGGCACGAGGCCCCAGCCAGAGTCAGACTCCAGGCTCCTCCCACGGAGGCTGAGGTCGAGGAGGAGGCTGATTGGAAAGATTTACCACGGAAGGGAAAAGGCAAATGTCCTCTCTTTCTCTGCAAAGAATCATTAGAGCAAAATTTCTTTTTCTCTGATACATCTCCAGTTTCGCTCCAAGGGCAGGCTCCATGGTCAGGGCTCCATCACTTGCCCCATGAAGATGACTGTCCCTGCGGATGGCAGAATTGTGAAAGGTGAGAAAAGGGACCACGACGTTTACGGGTGAACAGATCCAAGAAGATGGGTGGCTGTCCCGAGTCTCAGCCGTTCAGTGACTAAGTTAGGACTGTAGTCCTTCGAGAGCTGCGATAGTTGGCGGCCTTCTCTGAGGACAGGAGAGAGACCCAGTTCTTTGCCCAGCATCCTTGGGGACTTGAGGGGCATTTACAGCTGTCTGATGGCCCGAGACAACAATGGGGGCCAGGGGAACGTTGGGGTGTTACCTGTGGGATTGTGGCGGACCACGAAGAGGAAGGGTCTGTCCAAGATGATCTCCTCAGGGGCCATGCGGGCTGAGATCACAACGGCTGGAAGAGAAGGGATATTGTTTTAGGAGAGAGAGACATCCCACGAGTGCCTGGATTGTTCCCAAGGGACCCAGGGACGCCAGCCTCCCATCTGACAACGTGGGAAGCAAAATTTCTTTTAGAAAATTTAGAAGCCACTTTTAGGTGGCTTCTTTGTTCTCCTGAATATGGGTCTTGGAAGCTGAGGGACATCCTCTGAGACCTGGTTTCCTCCAGGAGTTTGGTCAAGACCTAGCAGTTGGTTACTCCCTTATGTAAAGCTTTATTGATAAGCAAGATCCTTAAATTTATTTCCCTATTGTGGAACCAGTTCAGACTTTCCTGGGGGGGGGTGCTTTTTTTTTTTTTTTCCAGAACTGGGCATTGAACCCAGGGCCTTCTTGCTGAGCTACATCCTCAGTCCTTTATTTATTTATTTTTATTTTGAGACAGGGTCTTGCTCAATTGCCCAGGCTGAGCTTGAACTTGAGATCTTCCTGCCTTAGCCTCCCAGAGTGCTGGGGTTACAGGTGTACACCTCCATGCCCAGGCTTTTAGGTGGGGCTTCTCAGATTCGGGGACCTCAGGAGCCATAGGTGAGGGAACAGGGTCCTAGGGAAAGCATGTTCATCTTCCAGGCTGAGAAACAGGTGACAAAGGACAGGAACACTTCCTGTCCTCACAGGAAGTGTGCTTGGGGAGAGAGGCTGGAGCAGAACAGGGCAGCAGGGGTCCCTTCTGTGGTTGGGGGTAGCTCTCCTGCAGGGCCATGGAGGTGCCAGGAGTGAGCTGAGACTGGGGCAGCTTCAGTGAGGCGGACTCACCTGTGGAGGAGGAGGCCACTGAGCCATTCTCGTTCACCTTGATCTTTACTTTTTGCAGCGCCTGCGATATGTACAGAGGCTCTTGGTCTGAAATGGGGGGAAATGCCAGAGTGGATCAGTCTTTGCTCTCAGGGAGTCTCCTTGGTCTTCTTAGGGGGCCCATAGCTGGAGGGCTAGGAAAGCAAGGGACACAGTGTCTTACCTGAAACCCTTGTGAAGTCTGCCTGGTCTGGCCTGAACATGTTGGTCATCCCCAGGTTTTCCAGGGGCTTCCTGAGGTCCACTTCTGACTCCAGGGAGAACCTGTTGGCAGCAGGAGATAGCTCCAGCTCAGCTCCTCCTTCTGTGGCACCTGCACCTCCCAATGCCCCCCCCAGGAATCCCAGGGCAGATCCATAGGGAGGAAACTGATGGCACGGAGGAAGAAGGAGGTCTGTCTGAAAAGTCTCTCCTTTCTGGAAGTTTCTAATACTAGGGAATATTCTTCTTCAGTTTCTCTGCCTGCCTCGAACCTGCAACTAGTTACTTTTCTCAAATAAGGCAATATTTGCAGCATAATTTTATTCAGTCTGAATTGAGGGGAGGGTGGGAAGGGCAAACTCTCCTGCAAGGATGTTTGAACAAGCCAGGCATAGTGGCGCATGCCTGTAATCCCAACACTCAAGAGGGTGAGGCAGGAGGATCGTTGCAAGTTCAAGACCAGCCTGGGCTACAATGTGAGCTCAAGGCCAGCCTGAACTGCATAGTGAGACCCTGTCTCAAAAAGACAAAAAAAAAAAAAAAAAAAAGGATGTTTGAATAAAAATCTCATCTAATGGTTGTGTTTCTTTTGTCCTTTTCTTTTTTTTTTTTTTTTTTTTTTTGAGACAGGGTCTTGTATGGAGTCCAGGCTGGCCTCAGACTCGCAAGGATCCTCTTGCCTCAGCCACCCAAGTGCTGGGATTACAGGCATGCACCACCATGCCTGGCTGTAGATTGTTTCTGAGCACTAACCCCATGGAGAACTCAAGCAGCAAAGCTTTGGAGGGCTCTCTGCTCCCCGCCAGGGTGAGCCTAATTACCTCATTCTTGTGAGAGAGGGAATCTGAGCAGCTAACTAAGCAACTAAATTCTCCTCTTTCCCCAAGCTTGGCATTATAGCATCTGGAAGTTTGAGGTAAGCCTGGCGGGAGATTCCCTGTGATTACCCAGCCTCAGCCTTCTCCACCCCCTTTGCTTGTGCAGAAGGATTGAAAAAAATCTGTTCCTTGGAACTCCAGCCAGAAGCTGCAGTCTGGGCTGTCCCATCTCGGAAGTGATTTCTTTTGTTCTACTGTGTGGATGCTGGTTCCGGGAGATGGAGGTGGAAATGTAGGATAGGCAGACATGGCTACAGATCAGTTCAGCCTCCTGCATTTCCATCAGTCCTCCAGCTCCCCTCCTGGGTATGCTGGGGGTGGTCAGTAGAGCGACACAGTCTAGAGACTCTCTCCCCTGCACTTACATGGAAACAAGCAGAGGGATGATGCAGGAATTATAATCAAACCCAGGCCAGTGTTTCCCATCAGCCTCCCATACGCATCCCTGCCCTACCAGCATCACAGATCTGGGAAACTCAACAAGGGGACACTAGGGGCTGGGGATTTAGCTCAGTGGCACAGCGCCTGCCTGGCAAGTGCAAAGTCATGAGTTCGATTCCTGGTACCAGAGAAACACCCCCCCCCAAAAAAAAAAACAAAAACAAGGGAACAGTGATTTCAGGGAACGAGGAGACAGGCGCGAGCCCACAGGGTGGCTTACTTGGGCAGGACCAGCAGGCGGGTCCGGCGGGTCATGTTTCCCTTCCACTGGCTGATGAGCTCGGCATCCAGGATGTTGGTGATGGCAGAGAGAGGCACCTCTTTTCTGTAGGGAGCAGCGATGAACATGCTGAGGGTCTCCCCGTGGTAGGGCAACTCCAGGATGTCGTAGTAGTCTCCGTCAGGGGTGAGGAACTCCGCTGTGGAGAAACCAAGATGGCGCCTGGGAAATGGCTCCAATGTTATGGCTTCTCGCTCAGCAATGGGCTTTCAGAGACTCCCCCACCACTGCTCCGTTCAAATGTCAAAGGTTTATGGTTTTTGTGTTTACAGTGGGTCGATTGAACTCAGGACCGCATGAGGTGAGTGCTCTACCACTGAGCTACGCCCCCCGCACCTAGTCAATATTTTTATTCCCATTTCCCTTCTCTTCTGCCAGTTCAGTGTCTCCTCCTCTTCCTCCTCCTCCCTCCTCTCTCTCCCTCTTGGTTTTCTTTTCTTTTCTTTTTTTTTTGGTACCAGGAATCGAATTCAGGACCTTACACTTTCCAGGCAGGTGCTTGTGCCACTGAGCTATATCCCCGGCCCCTCTTTCTGGGTCTTCTTGACCTTTTAACTCCCTTCTGCTACACCTAGCCACTAATTCTTTCCACTCCTGATGCCCTCAAATCTGATGCTGCACCTAGCCCTTCCCTGGCAGGACATTTTGGCCTCAGATGATCACACTAGAGGCCATGAAGGTGAAACACGGGGGAATGGTCACTCAAGTGTGGGCTTGGGGAATTTCTGGATTTCAGCCACATCTGGCAGGAGAAACAACTGCTTTCTTTTGCTCTCATTATCCTGTGGTCTCGCATTTGGGAAATCTTTGTCGGCCCTGAGGTGTGTTGGAGGGTCAGAGGAGAGCACTCCCTGTGGTCTTCCTCCCTCAAAGAGTGACATGTTGAGGCCCCCGGTAGACGCAGGGGATGAGGCAGTCTCTGAGATGAGGAGAGGGGGTCTTGTACTCACTGTAGTTGAACTTGCTGGTCTGCGCCATCATGGGCACAGAGACTGTGCTGCCATCGGGCTTGTGGAAGAGGCGGGGCCGGGTCGCGGCCTCTGGGAAGGGCATCTTCCACCGGCCATTGAAGTAGAGCGCGTTCACCAGCACCAGGCGCGTCAGCTGGTCCACAGCCCCTTCGCCAAGCAAGTCACCAATCATATCTAGAAGAAAGCCAGAGATAGGGACGTGAGGCGCTTTCGAAGCCTCTTCGATGGTTCTCCTCAGCTCCCAGCCCTCATGTGGGTCTATATGGATGGGAACCAGAGGGCACACTGGGGAAGATTGATTGATTGGCTGGGGATTGAACCTCAGGCCTTTGCACCAAGCAACATCCCCAGCCCTTTTCCAATTTTAAATTTTGAAATAAGGCCTTGCTAAGTTGCCCAGGCTGGGCTTCAACTTGCGATCCTCCTGGCTCAGCCTCCCAGAGTGCTGGAATTACAAGAGTGCCACACCGTGCCCAGCTGGAACAGAGTTTTAAATAGACCCATCTAGCTGCTTTCCATTTGTCCCATCTTTCTAAAAGACTCAGGAGTCTTCCGGCTGGCCACACTCTTTTGGCCCTGTGAGCCTATCCAGGGTCAGAGCAAGAAATTTCAGCTTTGCTTTCCTTCTCTTCTACACTGCTGTATGGTGTGTGTGTGTGTGTGTGTGTGTGTGTTCCTGGGGATTGAACCCAGGGCCTTTCACCCTGAGCTATATTCCTAATCCCCTTCTAAACTTCTTTTTTTTTTTTTTTAATTTTGAGATAGTGTTTTGCTATACCATTAAGATGTCCAAGTTGTCTTGAGGGCTCATATGTATCCATGTCTTGGTCACTACTGTCCTTAATGATCTCACAATACTTTGTAGGGATGCCTATCAAGTTGGTTCATGAGAAATCCTAATTAAGAAAAATATTAGCAAAATGCTTTGAAGTTTTTGTTTTTTTGGGTTTTTCTGTTTTTGTTTTTGTCTTTCTGAGACAGGGTCTTGCTATATAGTTTAGGCTGGCCTTGAGCTCCTTTTGTAGCCCAGGCTGGTCTTGAACTTCCAATGATCCTCCTGCTTCAGTCTCCTGAGTGCTAGGATTACAGGTGTGCATCACCACTCCCAGCTTGTTTTGTTTATTGATTTTTGAGACAGGATCTGGCCATGTATTTCAGGCTGGCCTTGAACTCACTATAGAGTCTAGGCTGGCCTTGAACTCACTTCACACCCGTCTTCCTGCCTCAGCCTCCCAAGTGCTGGGATTACAGGCATGCACCACTACACCTGGCTCAGCATACATTCCCAGCCCCTTTTCACTTTTTTTTCCTTTTCTTTCTTTTTTTTTGAGATAGGATCTCGTTATGTAGCCCAGGCTGGCCTTAAACTCACAGTGATCCTCTTGCCTGAGTGCTTGGATTACAAGCATGGGCCACCACGCCCAGCTCCCTTTTCACTTTTTATTTTGAGACAGGATATTGCTAAATCACTGAATTGCCTAGGCTGTGTTGAAACTTTCAGTTGTCCTGCCTCAGCCTCCCAGAGTGCTAGGATTATAGGCATGCACCACCACACCCAACTAGATGCTTTGGTCCTTAAAACTCTGGGCCTTCTGCTCACCTGGAGGAGAAGGCTGAATGGGAGGACTCAGATGAGTGGGCTGTTTCCTAATCCCCTCTCCTGCCCGGGACCTTCCCCGGCCGGCCACTCACCTTTCGTGTGCTTCTTCACCCAGTCGTTGATGATGAACCTGGCCCTCTCCACTTCCGTGAAGTCCACCTGCTTGACCGTGGTCCGGAACAGCCGGAAGAAGTAGGGCATGAAGCCCTCGACCAGCTTCAGATCTCTCTGGACGAAGATGGCGTCGGTGATGCTGACCTTATCTTTGTTCCACGGCCCCATGAGCTCCTTGTACACTTGAAGGTGACCGTGGGCCACGCCCTTCCCTGTGCCCAGAGAGAAGGACAGGCCCATCAGGCTCATTCCAGACTTTCATCTCTTTCTGCATCTCCCTCCTTTCCTCCCCAGGCTCAAGTCCTAACCCTTTCTTTGGGTTTGATTGTTTTTCTCTATTCTTAAGTTACTATTATTTGTAGTCATGCTTTGAGGTGGGCCTTGATAGGCAGTTCAGCCTGGCCTCAAACTCGAATAATCCTCCTGCCTCAGCCTCCTTGTTGCAGAAGATGCTCCCTCCAGCCAGTGTCCTTTAGTTTATTAGTTGCCCAGGTACTAGTTCGGGTTACAGTTTCTGTTACTTCTGTCTCTCAGAAACGGCTGGTCACTGTGATGCAGATGATAAGAACCAATCCCCTATTGACGAGCCATTTTGCCTCTGTACTTCCTGCTTGCTTATCCCATATAAGCCCTAAACCCCAGAACTCAGGGCCTGATATTTTGAGAATGATCCCGATCAGTGCCCATAAATTTGCCTCCAAATCCTGGGTGTTATTTCAGTGTTTCTGTTTGCAGTTCCATCCTGAGTGCTGGGATTACAGACGTGCACTACCGAACCCAGCTTGTTCTTGGATTACGAACTCTAAACTTATAATAATGGCAGCGCTGATCATTTCACATGCATAATTGCATCTAGTACTCACTCGGCTCTATGTTGTGGGCATTTTTATCATGCCCATTCTGCAGATGAAGAGACTGAGGTTTATAAGTTATATCATGTACAGGTATAAATTCTCTATGATGAATGTAATCATTATATATATATATATATATATATAATGTACCAATAAAATCTGATTGGTAAAAAAAGAAAGAAACTAAGTTTAGAGCTGTTAAGGTCCACAGTTAATAAAATAAATGGCAAATCCACTGGCCTGTACACCCTGGCAGATCACGGGTGTGGTGGGGAAGACAGGCTGTCCCTGAACTGCGGCTGTATAAGTGTCCCCTTGGCTAAGCTGGGCCCAGCCTTCCCCAGCTCCTGACTGGTTCAGTGCCTGCTCTTCGGACACCGCTGGCACCTGCCCCCCTCTTCCCTGACTCTCACCGTCGATGTTGAATCCCATTGCCGCTTCAATCTGCTGCCGGGTTTCTCTGCTTGTCGTCGCCTGCAGCATGGCCAGCACCGAGGCCACCCCAAAGGGCGAGAAAACCAGGTTGCTGTCCTTGGAGGCCTGCACCACCTGCCGGAACACCTTCACTCCGAAGTCTGTGGCCAGCTGGGCCACCTGGGACTCGTGAGCGTGCAAGGTGGACCCTCCCTCAAAGACGAGGGCCAGGCCCAGGACGAGGCAGGCAAGCGCCCGAGACGTGTGCATCCTAGGATGAAACGGAGAGGCCGTAGTGAGGGAAAGTTCCAGAAGACTGCTGAGTAGGAGATGGTACCCCCTGAACAGGGTGAGTTCAGGTTCTAAGAGATCTTAACGGGACAGGATGCTGAGCCCTTCCCGCCCTACGTCCAGCAGATGCTACCGCTGGTCGGCCCCATGGCTGGGAGGCATGCATGGTGCTTTTTGGTTCTGTCACCACACATCCCCAACTACTGTTTCGTTCAAGTGAGCAGCTGCAAGCCCCTCTCCTGAGGCGGGGGAGTAGGGTGCGTGTCTTGCTGGAAAGGGAAGCAAGAGAGCCAAGGTCCTGGTTCTGGGTAACGGGTCAGTGGCAGAGCCTGACCCCCCTCCCTTGCTCTGCTGTGGTCACTGCTATTATAGATCAAGGCCCTGGGGCTCCAGGGGGGAGAAACAGAGAGAGAGTGGGGATCTGGGTGGAAGAGACTGGGAAGGGGAGCTCTTGGCTGCAAGCCCCAGAAAGAGAGGAGTTTGCTTGTCTTACCTGGCGTCCTCAAAGGTGCCTGTGACTGGCGGTGTGTCCTGCTTGGCAGCAGCTGAGCTGTGGCTCTGGGCTGCTGGTGGAAGGGGGGTGGCCCTCCTAGACAGCAGTGCTTTGGGTCCTGGAGCCAGGCACAGCTGTGTCCCTCCTGGGCTGCTGCCTCTCTTTTATACCAAATGTGAGCAGGAAACAGATGAACTCATGCTCGGCCCCTCCCACTTTCTGGCTCTGGAAGCCCGGCTGGCTCCCTCAGCAACTCCCTCTCCAGGACTTGCTGGGACGCGTGAGCGTGCGCGTGTGTGTATGTGTGCCTCTGCGGGAGTGTGCTTGTGCGAGGGCTCAGGAACAATTGAGCAAACCCTGGTTGCCTTAGCCTAGCGGCCTCCATTGACTTGACCACCCCCTGCCTGTGCCCCGTCTCTTAGGACACTCTGCCAATGTGATTTCTGGCAGCACCTGATGGCCCACAATGCCTGGATTTTGGAGCTGCCTTCCCTGGGGCTCAGCTTGAGGGAAAACAGCTCATGTTTTCCTCTCTTGCTTTAGAAAAATAGGTAACTGGAGTTATCAGAGATGCGAATGATCTGGCAGAGTGTTTTCCCAGTGCTGCTGTCCTGCACCCCAAGCAACCTCCTGGAGAATATGTCTCTCCCTCCTCTGGGTCTCAGCCTGGTGGACAGAGGGACATGCAGTGTGCCCTGTGACTGTCTGGGCTCTGACTGCCTTGGACTTCATGCCCGCCTTGTGCTCGCCGTGCTCTGATGATGCATGGCTGACTCCCCACGTGCCCAGACTCTCTTGGTGCCCCCGAGGGCTCGTCTTGTGTCAACAGCCCTGTCTGGCTGGCTGGGGCTTGAGGTGTGCTGGGTGGGGTGTGGGTGGCTGAGAGGGACCGGGGGTTGCCATGGTAAACCTTGGGTGAGGAGTTAGGAGCGAAGTGGGTTAAATTCACTCCTTCGAGCTGTGTGCGCTGGCTCTGGAGGACTTCTGCCTGGTCCTCCTTCTCCAGGTGCAGATGCTGGTGGCTGGGGCCCTGCGGGGAGGGGTGGGAGGAAGTAGTGGTGGGCTTTTGGGGTATGCTTTTAGGGCCTTAGGGTTAGAGGAGGAATAGTGACCCATGAGTTCTTCTGAGGGTAGATATTCAGGGCTTTGCAGGGTCAGGTGCCTTGGCCACAGGGCCTGGATGTTGCAGATGGAAGGGAGGATGCCAAAGCGTGCTGCAGGGGGAAGATGGTACATTTGCCTGTGGGGTTCATACACTGTCATGCTTTGTGTAGGTGACGCGATTCGATGGCAGGCAGTTTCCATAGAAACAGCTGATAACAGAGTCATAGGAAGCTTAAGTGGGTGGGTGGTAGTGTCGGGACATTTGTTTTGGAGTTTTCAGTAAATAGCTACCAAGGGCAACCACAGAGCCACTGAGCAGCCTTCCCACCCGGTGGGGGTGTCAGGAGAGCAGGGAAACCTCAGTCGGAAAGTTAGGGTCACAGACGTGTTCGAGACCGGTTCCTGCGGAGCTGCCTCTTGTTTACGTCTTTCTCCTGGAATCACCTGTGTTTGGAAGCTGACAGGGTGGTTAGTGTCGAGGAAGAGGCAGCTGCCCTGATCTCTGTGAAGCAGAAGACACCAGCGGGAACCCCCAGAAATGTCCCGTGCACTTTGACCTTGGTCGTCAGGGCTGGGGGGGGGGGGTCAGGGAGTCTAGGCTGGGAATGCCAAGCTGCAGGGACTCAGACGAGCTGTGTGTGCAGTCGCAGCCAGAAGCGGCCCTTCCAGGTGCCCGGCCTGGGGCTCTCCAGCTGCACTAGCCGATCCTCCTCCTTCCGTCTCTCATCCCTACACCTGTCTAGGCCACCGCCGTAGAGGTCCCTGCTGTTTTCAGTGGATGACTGGGGGCTGGCCAGGCAGAGACCAATTCTGTCCCCACTCGTAGACCCAATGCCATCTGCCACTCCAAGAAGTGGCTTGGATCTGGGGCACACGTCCAGGGGAGCTGCTCTATGTACTTGTAGGGTCCGGGGGCGCATTTTCCTTTGGAAACAGAAAGGGTTAACTTACAAAGGGGACTTTTCCCAAACTAGGGGGAACCTTCAGCAGCTGGTAGATGATTATTAGGGACGGAGGCAAAACCCAGCAGGAAGGGGTCCTGTATTCAGTGTCTGACTTTTCCACTGACTCTGGTGGGTTGGGGCTGCCAAAGGGTCTAGCAGCTGCTCCTGTCCACACCTCGTCCACCCCTGCAGATGAAGACGTGCTGGGCTGTCACACAGGGTGCAGCTTCCTGAGGGCTCCCAGGGGTCACTCCCCCAAAGGCCTCCCTGCAACAGCCTTCTCAGAATCCACACTGACTCACAGGGTTGTCACTTTCCCTTTTCCCCCTGCACCCCAAGCAGCTTTGACCCAATCCCCTCGGTCAAGCTTTGGCTGTGGTAAGGGATCAGGTGGACAGAGACAGAAAAGTCCCTGATGTCAAAATAACTGGATCTCTGATTTCCGGGAGGGCAGAGATAAGAGAGTGAGTTGCAGGCTGTGGATTTCTGGGGAAGTTCCAGCTCCAGCTAGCTGGGAAAGATGTCTCCATCTGCCACTTCCACAGGTGGTTCGTGACTGGACCAGATGCACATTTTCCATGAGTGTCCCTCTCCCCACCCGCCACCCTCACGTAGGCACGGGGCCCCAGGAGCCACGGTCCTCTGACAGCCTGGTATTTTGTCACCATTTGCCCTCTTGCCCTTTGCCTGCTCTTTGCTCTTCCTCTTTGCTTCTCTCCTGCTTTCCCCACCAGCTGCCAACTCACTACTGCCTTCTTCACTTTCCCTCTGTCCCTCGCAGTCTTGCTATGCAGTTCAGGCTGGCCTTGAGCTCACTTTGTAGCCCAAGCTAGTCTCGAACTTGCAACGATCCTCCTGCCTCAGCCTCCCCAGCGCTAGGATTACAGCCGTGTGCCACCCTGCCCAGCTCCTGGCCTCCCTTTCTGTCCTTCGAGTCTCCTCTTCTCTCCTGCAAGAGGTCTCTCCCCACTCCTCCACTCCCTCTTTTCCGCTGTCTGACTCAATCCCTCGTTCCCTCTCCTCGGCCTTCCAGAATCCCTTTTACAGGCACAGGCTCTGCTCCCGAGCCCTTCCTGTGGGAAGGGAGCCCGCATCCCATCAGTTACACAGGCTCCGTGGAATGTCGGCCCGGCCCTCCGCTGCTCGCTCGGGTGATTTCGCTGGGAGAGCTGGGGGTGGCAGAAGGCAAAGTCCCGCTAACTCACAGGACTATTTCTGGCCTGGTGTCTGTCCAAACAACAAACGCCCAAAATAGCCTGCGTTTGGGCCGGCTGCTCGGGCCCTCTCCAGGGGCAAGCGGGGGTGAGTGGCCTGTGTGTCGGCCTCTGCTCCTCAGGATCACAACCCCGGACACGGCTGCCTGGGTCGGTCAGCCAGCTCCTCCTCCGGGTTTCCCCTCCTCTCTCTCCCTAGCGCCCCATCCCTCTGCCTCTTCTCTCTTCCAACCTGCACTACTCCCCACAGCAGCCTGTGCGCTCCAGGTTTATATATTCTACTTTCAACCCAAGGAGGCCAGTGAGAACTATTTAACTCACTCCTGAGGGTCAGAGAAGCTGAGGGATGAGCTTACATCCACACAGCAACAGAACCACGATGGGAAAAAGGTGGCCATGGGTCATTCAGCCCGGCCTCCAGGCAGGAATCTGATGCTGCTGACTGTGCGTTGCTTTGCTTGTTTCTTTTCTTTTTAAAAAAATTTTTGTTAGTATGTTTGCATTACATAATAAGCATATTCACCATTGATACCCACACATACGGTGGCTGGGTGTTGTGGCTCATACCTATAATGCCAGCACTTGGGAGGCTGAGGCAGGAGGATCACTGTGAGTTTAAGGCCAGCCTGAACTACAAAGTGAAACCGCATCAGAAAACAAACAAAACAAAACAAAACAAAAAAACCCAAAGAAACAAACAAAAAACTTATACATATGGCACCTTGAGCCTTTTTACTTCTCCTTCTCTTCTCCTCTTTCCTGTTTCCTTCCATCTCCAGGCTGGACTGGAGCTTGCTATGTATTCCAATATCCCAGGCTGATCTAACTCCAAATCCTCCTGCCTCAGCCTCTGGCCTTTTTTTTTTTTTTTTTTTGAGACAGGGTCTTGCCACGCAAATGCTCTACCAATCTCAGGGTTTTGTTTTTTTTTTCTTTTACTACTGGGGATTGAAGCCAGGATCCAGGGATGCTCCACTACTGAGCTATATCTCCAGTCCTTTTTACATTTTTAAGGAATATTAAGTTCCTCAGACTGGCCTTAAACTTGTGATCCTTCGGTCTGAGCCTCCTGAGTAGCAGGGATTACAGGTGTGTGGCACCTAGCCAAACCTCGGTTTACTCTCCCTCTTTCACTGTGGACTGAACCCAGGGCACTGAGCTACGTCCCCAGCTTTTTAAAACTTTTATTATTTTGAGACAGGCTCTCGTAAATCACTACATTGCTTGTGCTGGGCTCAAACCTGTGTTCTTCCTGCCTGAGCGTCCCAGAGGGCTGAGACTACAGGCGTGAGCCACCACATCCGGCTGTTTCCCATCTGCTGATTCCCTGTCATACTCTGGATCGCTTTAACCACTCTTATACATTTGTCCCCCCCTTGTCTTGTTGATAGAAGACTTCCAGATGATATAAGGGAAATATTATAACTCCCAACCTGCTAGGTGTCCAATATGCCAAATTCATGCTCCTCGGAGTCAAAGAATGAATTCTGGGGGCTGGGGATTTAGCTCAGCGGCAAGGCGCCTGCCTGGCAAGTGCAAGGCCATGAGTTCGGTTCCCGGTACCAGAGAAAAACCAAAAAAAAAAAAAAAAGAATGAATTCTGAGCAGCAGTGAGGTTAAGAGTACAAAGTTCAAAAAAAAAAAAAAAAAAAGGAAGTTTTATTGAGAGAGAGAGAGACAGTTCCTGGCCGAGAGAGACAGGGGGACCCGGAAAATAGGTTGCCATGGACTCCACCGAGGAGGATTTATAAAGCAAAATCACAAAGTGGGTAAATCATGAGGTGGGTACAAATCATGAGGTAGGTACAACTCGGGACAAAGCTATGATCAACCAATAAGACTGCAAGTAGAGCCGGCTAGGTGATGTTGATCCAGCGGGGAAGCAAGTCACGTAGCAAGAGTACTGGAAAGAACAAGGAACTTTTTTGGAAAAGATGAGTCAGGAGGCCCTGGTCACCCACCCAGGTGGCTGATGCCTATTTAGAATATCAATGATTATTGTTTATCCCTTGGGGAGGTATGTAGGTCCAGTCATTCGGTCTTTATCTTGAGGCCTGGCCTTCAACAAATGTGCCTGCAGCCACAGTTGTAATGTGTTATTATCTTGTGCACCGGCTTCTTTGAGGGCCTAGCCTTGCCTGACTGCCTAGAATATTTCTACCCAACTTAGCTGTCTATAATAGTATGATCATTTCTGTACTTAAACTTGCTGTGACCACCAACATATCTTCTGTGCTTTCAGTTCCTGGCGGTATCTACAGCTGGCCTCTCATGTCAGTGTCCAGTGACTTCAGATGACCCTCAGGGACCCAAAGCAAGCACAAAGCTCCCAGGGGCCTGCATGGGCACTGTAGCAGATTGACAGCTGGTGGTCAACTTATAACCCCCAGCTGAACTGAGTAAGCGTGGTGCTGGGTATGGGAGGCCCACCTGGGGACTGTTGCCAGCAGCATAAGAGGCAGACCTGGAGAAGGAGAAGTGAAGCTGTTGAGAGTTGAGGAAGGTTGTTGGGAGCTGGTTGAAGCTGTAAGGAGCTGTTGGCTGTTTTGGAGGAGCTCGTCATGCTGGCTTTCCTGATGAACGTGGCTGTTTTCATCCTCCGAGGAGCTCGGGACCTCGTTGGCACTGAGAATAGCCTTAGTTCACTTTGGGGGAGCTCTGGTCCTCACTTTGAGCATCGCTTCCTGGCTCCGGAGGGGAAGATGGTGCCCTGCCAGTCTTCTGGAGAAGCTTGCTGCGTTGGCTCCCCTGGTGAGAACTCGTCTGTCTTCTTCATCGGAGGAGATCTGGACCCCACTGTTGCTGAGGATAGCTGTGGTACCTTTCGGGGGAGCTGTGGTTCTTTGCGCGTCGTTTCCAGGCTGTAGTGCAGATCCCTCAGCCTGCTAGCACAGATCCTTCATCCCGTTGGCACAGACCTCCTGGACTCCACCATTCACCTTTGGGCCTTCCCAGTGCAGATCCGTGAAACAGGCCTGCATGAGATATTGTTATGGGCTCCGGGCCTCCAGTTGGACTCGTGGAAGGCATTGTTATGAGCTCTAGGTCTTTCAGCTAGACTCATGTGGGGCATTATCTTGGGATCCAGGCCCTCAGCTGGATTCTTGTTCTATAGTATGTGGACAGATTTCCTATACTTTCTTGTATATCATTCTTTGGGTGACTGTTATACATAATCTTGCAAAATATGTGTCCTTTATTATATTGTTTCACCTTGCAGTAACCCCCAAACCACGACAGGCACCAAGCTTGGTGCCCGCCAAGCTCCATGGGTACCAAGAGGAAGCCCGGCGGACAGGGACGCGTGGTGCGCGTGATGTCTGAGGTGAATGTGACCATGGGGCTTGACCATGTCAGCCAGCGAGGGGACAGCCCACAGGGCACCACCTCTGGCTGGATTCTGTCCCCATGTCTATTTCTCTGTGTCCAAGTATCTGGATTGTCCAGCTGTGATTCACTTTCCTTCATCATTACCAAGGTAGTTCCGCATTCTCTACATTCCTAAGTCTCCTTTACAGTTCTCTTTGGACACACATCCTGTTCTTATTTTACTCTGACTGGTGTAGGAATCTTGGCTTCCCTGATGTGGCCAAACTGTCTTTGGCAATCAATGTCTGGTGGTGTGATGCAGAGAAATAGAAACTCCTCCCTCCCCTGAAACAATATCCTAGAGACAAAAGATCAACGTGCGTAAAAGAGTGACGCAAAGCTGGGCATAGTGGTGCATGCCTGGAATCCCCGCACTGGGGAGGCTGAGGCAGGAGGATGATCCAAAGTTTAAGGCTAGCCTTGAATTTGTGCTACAGAGTGAGTCCAGGCCGGTCAGAACTACATAGCGAGACCCTGTCTCAGAAAACCAAATTTTTTTTTTAAAAAGGAAAAATAAGTAATTATAAAAAAAAGCATAAAACTCCCTGAATGCTGAATCATAGGCCTGAGCTGTGGGGACTGTGGAATGTGGAGGGAAGGCTTCCTGGAGGCTTCCTCATGCAGAGTGGAGAAGTAGGGGCGCTGATATGGATAAAGGGGGCTGAGAGTCACAGGGCACTGTAGAGGAAGGACAGAGCATAACCCCTCTTGTCCATGTCCCCATTTCCAGGGAGCATTCTTTCCCCTTGCCGCCTTGCACCTGGTGAGTGTCTGTTCTTTCTGGACCCTCCTACCCATCTCTTCCAAGTAGATGTCCTCACTGCCTTGCTGTTCTCTGGACTGGCTGTGGACTCACCTCTTCTACTGACCTAGTCGGATGCCCACAGAGATGCTGGCAGGGGTCAGTGGGAGCTTTGTGGGTGGCAGAGGTTCCAGGGACAAAGCAGCCGGTGACACACTATGGGTGGAATTTGCCACGGTGGGGGAGGCTCTGGGGGCGCCCCGAGTCACCATCCATTCCTTTCTCTCTGGCTTCCCTGCCATATGGGAGCAGGACACTTGGATGCCTCTTTATCTGAGTCACCTTGGTCCCCCTCGGCTGTCCTCCATGTCGTAACTTGGCCAGGCTCTGCCTGCGTGCCCAGTCCCCCCAAGGGCCTCTGTGTGGTTCTGCAGCTGTAGGGCGACCAGGTGCCAGGTTGGACAGGAGGGGAGTGGAGACCCCCACCTGGGCCTGGAGGCCTGGAAGTGGCTGTGTCTTCCTCCTCAACATGCCACAGAATGGCTCCTTGGGGTCTTTCCTGACACAGGCCACTGGACCTTCTGTGGTGTCCAGGGCCAATCCTGTGCTTGTCTTTAGTTCCTGACATTCTTATTGCCGTCCAAGCAACCCTCTGTACCCCGGTGCAGGCTGGCAGCGCCAGGGGAAGGCTTTCCCACCACTGTCCACCCCGGGCTTTCTCCTCCTGCCGTTTCCTGTGTCTTTGCCCCTGCCCCCAACCCGATGTCTATCACTGTCACAGTCCCCATTGCTGCTGCCTGGCCTGACCTCAGGCAGCTCTCCCTGAGCAGGACGGGCAGCACCAGGAGCGCCCGGGATGGCCTCTTGCCGCTGCACACTTGGTGCGGCCTGCTTATGGGGAAGGGCTTCTGGACCCGGGATCTCCCCAGGGTCATTGCCTTGATGGATCGTGCTGGCTCCTGTCTGAGACAGCCTCAGTGTCCTCCCACAGGCATCGAGGGCCTGAGCACAAGCAGGAGACCCTCATTTCTCTACTGAGCCTCAGTCTTCTCTTCTGCAGAATGGGTGGCCATGCCTCTCTTGTACACCATTCTTAAGGACTCAACATGGCACGCGTAAAGTACCCTGCTGTATCTAGCCATAGAAAGTGGCCAGTAGATTCCCAGGGACTTTAAAATTGTCTTCTTCTTTTTAAAAAACATAGCCAGGCATGGCGATGGGTGCCTGTAACCTCAACAGGAGGATCATAAGTCTGAGCCTAGCTTGGGCCCTTAGCAGCTTCGTGAGACCCTGTCTCAAAATAAAAAGTGAAGGACAGTAGTTCTAAAAAAAAAAAAATAGTATGTTCTTTTGAGTCCCTTGGTTTCCTGTAAGTAGAGACCGGGGCACATGTGCTAGAGAGGAGAAGGCTCAGCTAACCAGGTCCTAAGGGGACCCCAGAGGCTGGGTGAGCAAGGCCACCACTGACGCTGGCCGGGGTCTGGCATGGATGACATGGGGTGACGTGGCTTCCTGCGCGGGAGGAACCCAGAAAGGACTTCACTAGTGCACTGAGATCTTGGATCCAAAGCAGAGCCCCCAAGCGGGCCCTCCCTGCTGTCCCCGGACACGCTGTCCTCTGAGGCCCTTTCCTGGGGGGCCCTGCTGTGCCCCGTCTGTGTGAGGAGCAGTGGACAGGATGGCGTGAGTAAGGCTGATGCAGGCAGAGCGAGTAACTGTTACTCACGTGGAGGCATCGCCTCCTGCCTTGGCTTCAGGGAGGCTCTGGGGCAGGGGGCAAAGGGAGCCGAGGTGGCAGACTGGAGGCCGTTCAGATGCAACAGAGGCTCTTCTGCTCCAAGGTGGAAGGGCATTTAACACCTCAGGAGCTGAGCATGGTGACAGATGCCTGAAATCCTGGCACTCAGGAGGCTGAGGCAGGCGGGTTGCCAGGAGTTTAAGACCCAAAAATAAATAAATAAATAAATAAATAAATAAAATATTTTAAAAACACCCGTGCTTTTTTATTTTACAATGGGCATGTGGGCAAGGTCCTCAGAGAGCTGTGGGTAGGACCGAAGGCCCGGGCTCTCTCCTTGTGTCTCCTCTTCCTCCTATACCTTGCAAAGCCCCCAGGAAGTGGGGTTGGTACAGTGTTGGCCAGGCCTGTGCCCTGCCCAGCTGACCTCGGAAGTCGGTCCCCATCCCAGCCTGTCTGCGCCTGCGGCCTTCCTCTTGAGCCAGGGTCTTGCAACAAAGTAAGGGACAAGGCAACTGAAAGCGTGAGTTCCGAGGAGGTTTTGGCCATGTGGAACCTCCTTCCTGTCCACCGAGGGGGATCCCTGGGCTCACATTGCCCACTGCAAGCGTAGCAGACTCCCTACCCCAGGGACACTGCCCGCTGTATAAGGGGCCCCAATGGCCGAAGAACTTCTGCTCCCTGCTCCTGCTTCAGCTCGCTGCCGTCCTGGTCCCCAGCCTCTCCACGAGTGGCCAAGCGCCTGGCCGGTGGCCAGACCTGTCTGGACAAGAGGAAACCAAGCTGTGAGACGCCAACTCTGAGTCCTCAGAGCAGAAATTCCACCGGAAAGGGAACAATGCGCAGGGCAGTCAGTGACTCTCCAGACGGCTGGGGACAGGGCCTTTCTGTTCCACAGGTAAACAAACCCAACGGCGGCAGGTGCCGCTCACTGTCCTCCAGGTGCGCGGGCTGGAATCTGAGCTGGAGGTCCTGGCTTCCCGTTCGGACACAGTGGGAAGAAATGGACCCCGCTGCCCTCTTCTGGCTTCTGAAGGCAGATGAGCTCCTGCGGGGAGAACCAGGTCAGGAGGACCACAGGGAGGCCAAGGGCAGAACTGAAGGACACTGGCCAAAGAAGCCCCACGCGACACAGGCCCGGATGGCCGTGTCTCCAAAGGCCAGTTAGCTGCAGGAACCAAGTAAGACAGCCAGGAAGAGCTCTGGGTTTGGGGCAGGATTTTCAAGGGGCAGAGATGGCAGTCAGCTCCACAAGAGCCAGAGACAAGCCCAGGGCTGCCATCTGTGGTGCCAGAGGGCACAGCTCCTTTCTCTTCCTGGGCACACAGCAGGGGAGCTAGGAAAGAGGCAAACCCCAGTGCTGGAGAAGAGGAAGCTGCACCCGCAAGGGACAGAAGGAACATTCCCAACAGGCCACGGTGTCCCTAGGATCCCCACCCCAGCCTGCCATGCCCAGCGAGACTGGAGGAAGGACTGATGCCACCAGCCGGCATGGTGGTGCACTCTGGGAGGCTGAGGCAGGAAGATCACAGGTTCAAGCCCATCCTGGACAACTTACTCAGTGGCTTAGTGAGGTCTCAAAAATTAGTGAATACATAAACACAAATAAAGTCTAGGGGTGTAGCTTAGAGCAAAGGTATGAAACCCATTTCACAGATGGAGAAAGACAGGTTGGTATCTTGCAGCTTGCTTAAGGTCATGCAGCTGATGCCAGGGGCTGGCTCCAGCTCCCCCAGCCCCATCCCGTGTCTCGTGAACTCCCCTTTAGCTCTCTCCTAATTTGAAAGGAAGGTACTAGTCTTCCACCCTAAAGGGGGAACATCCCTCCAATACCTGGGACCAAGTTCCCACCTTCTTGCTCCCTTTTCACCCCCTTTAGAGTCTGGCCTGAAGTCCAAGATCAACATAAAACCAGCTCATAGAAGCCGGGCCCAGTGGCCCATACCTGCAGTCCCAGCACTCTGGGAGGCTGAGGCAGAAGATCACAAGTTCCAGCCCAGCCTCAGTACCTCAGTGACTTAGGGGAGCCCTGTGTCAAAGTAAAAAATGGCTGGGGTGTAGCTCAGTGTGAAGGCTCTGGGTCCAACCCGTAGTGCTACAAACAAGTAAAAACAGAAACAAACCAAGAAATAACCCACAGACAGAAAATAGGGTAAGGGCCAGAACAGAAACGTGCTCTTCAAGGAAATAGCAAAGCACAGTGTGACATGTTTGCTCCCCAGCCCCTCTCCACAGGCTGTAGCAGCACCTCCACTCCTGTCTCCCAGAAACCCAGCCTCAGGGCCTCTGAGTGGCTCGTTCCAGAGTGACCAAGAGGACCCCAGGCTCCCGTATCCACCTCCAGGACAGGGGCCTGGAATTCCACAGCAGGTACTTGTCTGGTTCGAAAGGCTGCAGTCTCCATCCCAGAGATAGCAGCACAGCTGATAAAAAGAAAACAAATCCCAAACACCAGTAGCCTAGGAGGTTGATCCCAATCGCACGGTCCGGAGCCCTCCTGGGGTGTGTCATGTGTCGGTGGGACTGGGGACCGTTGGACCACAGTACAGAATGACACGATTCAAATGCGAGAGGGAGGCTGAGGCAGGAAGATGGCTGCAAGTTTGAGGCCAGCCTGAGCTAAAAAGTGAGCTCAAGGCCAGCCTGAGGTACATAGCGAAACTCTGTCTCAAAAAGACAAAAACAAACAAACAAAAGCAAGAGTGAGCCTGTGACAGCTGAGTTGGAGTCAGTTCCTCAGCTTAGCAGATCTGGGGGGAGGTGTCACAGAGAACAGTGACACATGCTCTGGGGGTCCCAGGCCCATCCTGGGCTGGAGATTTGGAGGCAGGCATGTGAGGGCATAGCTGAAGCCCTGAAACACAGGAGGGGCTGGGCAAGCCAGAGCCAGCTCGTGGTATCACCTGGCATCACCTCATGACCTTATTAAGCAAGCTGCAAGATACCAACCTGTCTTTCTCCATCTGTGAAATGAGGGTACACCTTTGCACTAAGCTACCATTCTAGACTTTATTTTTATTTGTTTATTCGTTAATTTTTGAGACAGGGTCTCACTGAGACCCTGGGGGAGATGGCCGTGAGGAAGAGTTTGAAGAAAGGAGTTTATCAAAATTGATCCTGCAGCTGGGTGTGGTGGTGCAGACCTGTAATCCCAGCACTTGGGAGGCTGAGGCAGGGGTTCACTGCGAGTTTGAGGCCAGTCTGGGCTACAAAGTGAGTCCGAGGCCAGCCTGAACTACATAGTGAGTCCTTGTCTCAAAAAAAAAAAAACAAGGGAAAAATTTATCTGGCAAGCATTTTGCCACTTTCCTCTGCCCTGTGGCAGGACTGCGGAGGGACTTTGGGTTTTGGGTGGAGAGGGTTTTATAAAGGTAAAGACAAGATGTTTCCAGGTGAGTCTACATGGGATGCCTCTCGGTGACCCATGAGACATGGGAGCCAGCCAGGGGATGTCTGGCGTGGGGCGGGGAGGGAGGACTCCGGGCCTGACCCATGGTGGATGGGGGAGGGAAGACTTCTCAGCTGGGGTGCGGGAACTTTGCAGAAGGGCTGGAGACACAGAACCCCAGTTGGAAGGTCTGCTCTTGTGTGCAAGAGTCCCCTGTCCCGCTCGAACCCACTTGCCCGGCCCTGCTCTCTTAGTCATCCCTCCGCCAGGTGCTCCCTTCCCTGCAGCTCTGGGGTGGCGATGAGGCTCCCGTTATTCACGGCCTGAGCAGCAGCCGGCTCCCTTGGGTGCCTCCCAGGGTGCAGCCCAGCCTGCCAGCTCACTGCCCCTGGAGTGGTGTTGGAGCCAGACAGCCCCAGCATGTGCCAGAGCCTGCAGAAGCCCCAGACCCTGCAGGTGAACCTCAGGCCACCTCAGGAAGCCGAAAGGCAACTGGCTGCTTCCTTGGCACGTAGCTCCTTGCCAGGGGAACAACCATGTGATTGTAGAGAGACCAACACAGGGGCTGTGAGGTCCAGGAAACTTGGGGTCCTCCTCATTCTGAGCTCTCCTTCAGATGAGCATGCACAGAAACCATTCCTGGAACAGTTCTCTGGAGCCCTTGGTCACCACGCCCTCATCCTTTCAGGAAATTCTGTTTTGCTCTTGACTGGCTTTGGTAGTAGATCACTTACCAGGGACAACCAGGGTGGAGATGGGAGACAGGGACTGCATCCATTCGGAAAGCCCCTGTCCTGGGGAACTCCCAGCTATTATTTCTGAGAATGCCAGGGGCCTGCAGGTGACAGGTCATGTTGTGTCTGGGATGCCTGGCTTGTTCCTGGGCTGATTCAGGCCCAAGGTCAGTGGCCTCGAAGCAAGTGAGTTCCTTGTCTGATAAAGCTTTGCTGCCCAGTGGACAGGTAGTTCTAAAGCTTGGATGGATGAGTGCGTGTGTGGGTGCATGCGTGCGTGTGTGGGTGCGTGCGTGAGTGCGTGCGTGCGTGCGTGCGCGATGGGTGTCTGCTGTGATTACAGTAACTGTACGGCCTCCCTTGAACTTCCTGAGTCTCTCAACAAGCCCAGCGCATTAGGCAGGGCACATCTCCAGGCCACTGTGGGAGGACGTAGGAAGCCGTGAAAGCGTTCTTGACGGGGATGTTAGGGACGTGTCTGGTTTGCCACATCTGTTCTCCCACGCTCTCCATCATCTGATTTCCATCTCTCCTCCATCTCTTGTTTGTTAGGCAGCCTCCTTTGCTACCACCCTCCTCCCTCTTCTACCTCTGGGCTGGTCTCAGCTGCCTCTCTTCCCTATACACACGCAGCGCGGGAACGGCCTGCCTCCTCTGTTTTGCTGCGGAAGTCTCCCATTCCCAGCGTGATCGTGCATGGCGCTGTCTCATCCTCGGACTACATCGCCTGTGTTACTCTGTTTCACTACTGGGTTGCTAGCCGCTGCGTGGGAAGAGTATGCAGTCCCTGCCTTCCTCCCAGGCCCATCCATACTGCGCCTCATTGACACTGTGCCCCGTGGGTGGTGGTGCCTGGGCTGGGGACACGCCCGCTGGAAGCTGATGCTGCCTTTTGAGAATTCATTTAGGAAGGAACCCAGCTTAAGCAAGGACATCAGTCTCCTGTGGAAATTAACTAGGAGACTGTCTGTCTATGGGTGTCCCAAATCCAATTAGGGAGACTGGGTGAAACCTCAGAGCAGCAGATACGATCGTGATTACAACCGGGAGCATGGACTGCACTGTCTCTGTCTGAGGAAAAATGCCAAGGCAGGGAGCAAATTCGGTGCCCTATTAGACAAGGGCAGCCAGAGACCAAATTTTGTGGTCTCCAGACTGGGGTGCTCTGCCCCAAAACATCAGTGACCAGGCCACAGGTTAGATGTGCACATGTCACAGGCTGACCTTTGATGTCAACAGCCGTTAAGGTCACCCAGTGAATTGGGGTGTGTTGGGGCCATACTGTGCTGGTAACCCCTAGCACTTTGGGAAACTGAGGCAGTAGGATGGAAAGTTGGAGCCCAGACTGGGCAATTTAACTTAGTGAGACCCTGCCTCAAAAATAATTAAAAATTTTTAAAATTAAAAAGGCTGGGAATATAGTTCAGTACAAAAACCCTGGAGTAGATCCCCAATACCATAAAAAATCACCCCAAACCATGTCCTCATTCTGATTCCAGTAACTCTTATGAGGTCCCAGGTGAGATGTGCCTATCCGGGCCACTGGGGACATTGATCAGCTGGCGCTGTGGCTCTGTCCCTCACTTTTCGTGTGTCCATTTTACATGACTTGACCCCTGATGCTGGTTGTCTGCAGTGTACACACATCAGCCAAAGGCCAGGTGCCGACCATGATGAAGTCGCCGTGATCAAACCACCTCCTCTGGGTGGCCAGCCACCATCCCCAGCCGGCCAGGACTTCCCCAACATTTTTCCTCTTGCTCTTTGCATTAGGTACATGGAGCCAGGGCCCAAAAGACACTTTCCGCATGGTGCAAGGATTGATCAGTGTGGAGAGGAAGAGAAATAGCCTGGCCCAGGTGTTCTGCGTCTAGAAGGTATGAGGACAAGGCACAGGGTCCCAAGGGCCAAGGGAGGGATGAATAAGTGGGTAAGTGTGGCCAGACCATCACCCATGCACCAAGCACTCACTGAGTGCACCTACAGCCAACAGTGGACCCTTGACTTACAAACGCCATTCATTCCAGCGGGCCGGTTGTAACTCAGATTGTCAGTTGAAGGCTCAGGCTCCTCTACACAGCCTTCAAAGTCTTTCTTCTGTACACAGACAGATCTGAGTCCTTCGAGAGACGTCAGCCCAGAATTTCTTATTAACCCCACACAGGAAAGGACACTGTGATGTAATGTTCCTGTTGTAATGTTCCTTGCAGAACCGTTTATTTATTTTTTTGTCTTTTTGAGACAGGGTCTCGCTATGCAGTTCAGACTGGCCTTGAGCTCACTTTGTAGCCCAGGCTGGCCTCGAATTTGGAGCAATCCTCCTGCCTCAGCCTCCGGAGTGCTGGGATTACAGGCATACACTACCAAGCCCGGCTTCTTCCAGAACTTTTATGGGTTAAATCTGTATCTGAGACAGTCTGGAAGCACAAGCGGCCCACACTGGAGTCATAACTCAAGACTTTGGTCATGAGTTAAAACTACAATTCTGGTCATAACCCAAGTTGTTTGTATGTCAGGCTGTTAACTCAAGGGTCCATTGATACGTTGTTAATCACTTTTGTTTATCCTGAGAGCACCATGATACAGTACATCTAACTGTTCATTTTACATATAAAGACCAGAGGTTCGGAGAGGGCAAGTGACCCATGCAGAGGTCACACACCTGGGGAGTGGTGGAGTCCAGATTCAATATAGCTCTTCTCGCCCTGATCTACCTCCTTGGAGGGGAGACAGGGAGGATGGGGGTGGGTGCTTGTGTCCTGGGACAGGGGCTTCTGGAGGGAGGGCTGGACGGGCGTGAAGGTGCTTGGCATCTGTCCTTGGTAGCCAGACTTGGCAGCTGTGGCCCTGAGCTGAGGATTAAATGGTAGGAAATGAGCTCTGGGGAATTTCCAGTCTTGATTCTTCGAGAGGCATGATCTGGCATGGTGCCAACAGGGAACACCCTGACAGACCAGAGAGATGCACCACATCCCACCCGATGTCGTAAGATACCCGTCCCAGCCACAGGCAGGAGCCGTGGGGCTTTCCTCCTCCGGTACTGGATGCTGTTTCTCCCTCGGACGGAGACTCCAGGGCTGTGGGACTCCTCGACTCTCCATCTCTCTCCCTGCCCGTGATGGGCTTGGGTCCTTTTCTCCATGGGTCACAAAGAAGTTGGGCAGAGGCCAAAGCCTCCCATGGCCAACGTAGTCCAATGCTTCACTCGCCACAGCGAGGGGCAAGCCATGCTCCTGGGGATCTGTCCCAGTCAGTGTTCCTCCCTATCTCCCACCCAGTGATTTCCCATGGGACTCCAGCCCCTCACCCACACCCCCAATACATGTCTCTTTCGTAAAGGACACCGTCTCAGCTGGAAAGATTTTTTTCCTGACAGAAAACTGATGGAGATATGGGGACTGTGACGGTTAGATCACGCCCACCGAATTTCATGTGTTAAAAACCTAATCTGTAAATTCATATATTTAGGAGGATTAAAAGAGGCGGCAAGGGTGAGGGCACCGTGATAGGACTGGGAGCTTTATAAGAAGAGGAAGAGAGACCTGAGATGACCTACCTTTGTTCTATCTCAGCCCGTGACGCCTTCTGCATACTATCGAGCACCAAGAAGGTCCCCACCCAATGCTGGCATGATGTAATCCCAGCAATCTGGAAAGCTGAGGCAGGAGGATCTCAGTTTTAAGCCCAACCTGGGCAATTTAGTAGAGACTGGAAATTCCCCTGTCTCAAAATT
>NW_004955456.1:16173991-16202930 GCF_000276665.1 Chinchilla lanigera
AAGAAAGAAAAATGCAAAAACAGGCCCAGACAGGACAGAGAGGGAAAGTGGTAGGCAAGGCTGAAGGAGCGTGGCCTGTATTCAAGCGGGCTCCAGGCTCCCAGGCGGGATCAGGACTGAGGTGACTGCTCTATGCCTCTAGCTCCCTCTCTAATGCTAACCCTTGACTCACAGACTGTGTGAGAGGCTCCAGGCCAAAGCCTGGGAAGGGGGACCCCCTAGGTCACCTTTCTGTGGGTTTCCTGCTTGAGCACAGGCAAGGTCCCAGCTACTGCAATGCTGCAATTACCCAGGATGCTGCCTCCTCTCCAGACCAGCTCTGCAGGTGCTGAACGGGGACAGCAGCCCCAGGAGCCTCGCTGCCTGGGCAACGTGAACACAGGCCACCCTCCACCTCCTCCACCAGCTCCTCGCTGCCCCAGCCTCCGCCAACTCCTACTTTCCTGCCATCAAGAAAATCTTCCCAGCCCAGGAGAAGCTGTGCATCAGGGCAGAGAGATATTTTGGGAGGTTGCCGGGGAGGGAGATGGAGAAAACACAGCAGATCAGATGAAGGTAGGAGGTGGCCTCCCGGGAAGACCTCAAGGGCAGCGTTCCCCGGGGCGGCGCAGGCTCTGTGCTCTGCCCGGCTACTTGCATAGCTCCTGGTGGCCTCCATTACTGGATCCCTCTAGCCTCACTGCCCTCGGTTTTGAGACAGGCGTGACAGTAATACCTACCTCCTGGTACCAAGGCAGACTAAAGGAGAGTTCAGGAGAGTGCACAGCAGGTGGAAAGTGCTCCCAAGTACCATTCATTCCTTCCCCTCCGTTCATTCATTCATTCATCTGCCCATTCATTCAATGTCTACTCTGGCTCAGCCACTAGTCTAAGGGCTTAGGATCTGTGAACAAAGCAAAGGCTTACTGTACATGCTACCTGGGAGAGAAATGGCAGTGGTGGGGTAGGGGACAAGCCATAAACAAGCACCAGAATAAATAAGGAAATGTTATTGTACAGTAGAAGCTTCAAGTGCCATGGAGTCCAGAAAGCACTTCCCCAGGGTGAGGTTATTATCCTTTTCCCCAGACACTGGATGTGTCACTATTATTCATGCCTCCCTTAGAAGGGAAAAGACAAATCGTGGCCCCAGGGCCTCTCCCCAGCTGTACAGTTGCCAGGCCGTCCCAGGTCAGGCCCCACTTGAAGGAAGGTGACTCCGTTTGGAATAAACTCACTCTTCTGTTCTCCAAAGTGAAAGATCGCTGCAGAGGAGCCGCTTCCAGTGTGCTTGCTCCGTGTGAATCAGAAGCCCTCGTCCCGAGGGGTCATGGAGGAAGGCGCCTGTGAGCGCCTGACCAGGGCCTCCACCCCCTGGCAGGCAGAGGGAACAGCCGTGTGTGCTGTTCTCATGGACCAACCCGGTCCAGGCTCCGACTCCCCGGCCTGACTGGACTTGGTTATTCTTTCTCTGCCCCTGTGGCTGCTTTCTTCTGGACAGCCAGACTGTCCCTAACCTACTATAGGGGAAGAGGAAATAGACTGCTGTTTCTGAATGTGATAAGATGTTTTCTAAATTGCCCTTGAGCAAAATCAAGCCCAGAGAGCCCGCTTCCTTAGCCCCCCACAGTGGGGAGGGACGCTGTGACCATCTGTCCAGCCTGTGCCCAGCCTGCGACACGTCCCTGCCTTCCCCAGCCCACAGCGTGGCCTCTGTTGCTCTTGTCATCACGCCCCGCAACGTGCGTGTAGGAGAGAGCGCCGCGGTCTGTGTCCATGGCCTCTCGCCGAGGACATGGTTGCTCACCAAGGTCGTGGGCAGCGCAGGTGGCCCGGGTGTCTCCGGGCCCGTGACGTTCGGCAGTGCACAGGAGGAGCGATGGGGTCAGCCACATGGCGAGGAGCATGAGGCCCATGTGAGTCTTACCGCAGAGGGAGGTGCACCACCTCCACACCACCGTGGGGTTTGGAACTGGGAACAGCCTGTTCTCCCCACAGTCACGGCTCGCAGGGGCAGCAGCGGTCTCTCCTGCCACCGGGCCCCCTCAGTGCTGAGTCATGCTCCCCGGGGTTCACGGAGGCGCCAGGCCAGAGCTGGCTGAGTCATCAGACGATGAATTTCAGAATTCTTATGCCAGTTGTCACCGCAGTGGCAGAGGCCCTGCTCCCTCGCCGAGCCATTCAAAGCATTCCCTCCCCGGCTGTCATTCCCTCTCCACCCTGGGGTCCTTGGCAGTGAGATCAAGAGAGGGGAGGGGGCCAAGGGGTGTCCAGGGGCTCCTTTCCAACACCTCCATTCCAGACCTCTTCTAACAGGGACCATCTGCTCTGTGAGCACCAGTGAGCACCTCAGATCTCATTTTGCCCGCTGTCACTTTCTAAACAGATGGACTCGGGTGACCTGGCCGAGGATGAGTTGCCTGGGAGAGCAGAGGACCTGGTGTCAAACTGGGAAGGGCAGCTTTGGAATCAGACGAGCCCAAAGCCGAGTCTGAGTCGTGGGCAAGCCTCATCCAGCCTACGTGTCCTTATCCATCAAATAATGCGAATGATTCCTACTCCGCAGAGACCAACTGCTGAGCAGGCACAAGCAAGGACTCAGTCACTGCTGTTTGACTTCCTGTGTTTGATGGGGAGACCAAGGGCTAAGGTCTTTTCTCATCCTGCTCTGAAAACCTCAGAGGGGAGCAGAGGCTCATTCAGGATTTCTTGGAGACTAGGTCAGGGGAGGGGGTTTGGCCAGTGGATTCTAGAATCCTGATCTTCTCGACCTGACAGGGAAGGTCACAAATCAGCATGCTAAGAGCTAGTGAAGATGTTTGTTGAATTGTCCCACACTGGTAAACAGGCAGAGAGCAATCTGATGGGCACAGCCACCCTCAGCCGGGCTCTGTCAGACACTTCCTGCACGTCACACCTCCAAGAAGCCATATCCCGAGCTGTGCGCATGCGTGCAGCCCGCACCATCTGGATCCCCTACTCAAAACCACTGGGAAGGCTTAGCCCTGGAGATGCACTTCTGCACAGCTGACCCCATCTCTCCTGCCGGAGCGAGTGAGCTGAGACGGAAGGGACCACAGTGGTAACTGTGTCACACCTTACGGCTCCTGCAGTGTCCCCCAGGAATGTGTGCGGCCATCCTGGGAGTCACCGTCAAGGCAGGCACGATAGTGATTTCCTCTGCTTTCTTTCTGGGCCGGAATGTTGCAGGCTCCCCATACCCATGAACTCATCTGAGCGAAAGTCTGAATTTCTCACAGAAACTTTATTAAAAGAAACAGAGAAAAGAGATACAAAATGCATCACCAAAGGAATGAAAGAGTACACAGCACAGATGCCTGAGCCTCTGGCAACTCAGAGATGGGCTGGGCTATGCACTAAGGAAGGGAACCAAGGCTCTGGTTTGTTGTCCTCAACCCAGGCTGTCTTGTCCACTCAGCCAACCTTCTCGGGAGACAGTCAGGCTGCCTTGCCAGAGCTCCTTGTGCCCACTTTCCTAATTTCTTTCGGCACAGCTCCTCCCCCACTGGCCCCCAAGACACTTACCCAGCACTTCTGGAGGGGTCTTACTCGACTTTACTCTGCCTTCTCCACCTCTCCAATCACAGGAGTCTGTGGGCCTCAGAAGACCTTTGTTCCTGTCCTGATACACTGAATTAAACTATGTTCGTGAGCCAGTAGGGTAAGCTGGTTCCGCTACCCTTGAATCAAATCACCTGCTTTCCCACGCCTGCATGTGAACTTGGTCTTTCTCCTGCTAGAAACATCGTCTTGGGTACTCTTTCTGGCAGCTGTCTATCTCAGCTAATACAAAACTGCTTTCTCCCTAACATTAGCCGATGTCTGCATCCCTGCCCCATCTCCCACTCAATTTATAGGACAGCTTAACGTCTCAGCGTCCCTGCCAAGGAAAGACAGTCGGACACCTTGGTCTTGGCACCCACCGGTCAAACTTTGCCAGTTCAGGTCCCCAGCCCCATCAACTTCCTTTGAAAGTTTTTTCATTTCTTTCTGGGACTTCTGCCCCTTTGGAATTCTGTCTCTGCAGTTTTAGAAAATGACATCATTTTGTAGATACAGTAATAGGAAGATGACAGTGAAGGAGAGCTATTCCCTCCCAAATTATATCTTCTCTAAACTATTAAAAGATTGGGCCACTCTTGCCATTTTTAACTTTCTCTAAATGTCTGCGATCATCAGTCCTTAATTAGTGCAGTCAGATTCCCAGCTGGCTTTTAGGAATGGCAATGAATCTTAGCAAGCTGGCCATTGGTCCCTTCTGCTGTAGTCACCACGTGTCTTTGAAGATGGCTTCTTCACGTCACTGTTGGAAAGCAAAACAAAACAGCCTCCTCCAGAGGTGGACAGTCCGCAGACAGCAGCTCTACCCAGACAGTTCTTGAGCATCTACATCACGATATGTGCACGTCACATCCCCATTCAAGCTTACAGATGTCAGGTGAAATTTTCCTAATGGATACCTTGGCGTTGGGCTTTACCATGTGCAAAGTACTTCCCTATACCTCTCATTCCATCCTCACAGCAACCTTGTGAGGTGGGCATGGTGGCTATTACAATCCCATTTTACTGATATGCAAACTGAGGCTCTGCTGTTAAGGAACTGGAGCAAGACTGCATAGCTATTTGTGGAAGAGCCAGCACCCAACCCAGATCTCTGCTACCTCATTCTCTTCCCCCTTTCCAGCATAAAGAATATAAACAAGGTCTTCTCCTTTATCTCCCTCTACCCAAACAGCATTCTCCCAACCAGTCTATGTACAACCTGGACAACCAAGAAAAGAACAACTGATCAAGCTGTCATATCCAACATGGAGGGCTGCTATACATCAAAAACACTGAATTAAACTATGTTCTGATACACTTAATTTCCTTCCTTCCTTTCATTAGGATTCCCAGGTCCCAGGTAAGCATTTTACTTCCAAATTATGCTCAAAGCTACACTTCCCATTCTTTCACACTTTGCCAGCATTGAGGACCCTTTCACCTCTATCCCTTTAGGAGGAATATTTAGTATTTGCCTCTGTCTTCCAATCCCCCTGGGAAGTCAACTGGCCACTTCATCTCTTGAGCCACTTGTGGGATTCTCTCTTGCAGCCAGGGGACATTTCATTTCTCAAGGTCTCAGTTGCTGCTTTACTGCCTGAGTGGGCCATGTCTATCCTGGTTCACCAACCAGGTCCTCCGCCCAAGGCCCCTATGCATCTCTAGGGAGCTGCTGTTCCAAACTGAGCGACTCTCCCAGAACCCCACTCCACAAACACAAAAACTGGACACCCTGATCTCATCCCTGCTTTTGACACCAACTGTAGGCTGGGAAGGCACACGAAGGACTGTATCCATAGTGCCCCCTACTGGAGCTTTCCCACTAGCCAACATTTTTACATAGCATAGTTAGCTATGGCTATGGCATTCTGGGGTGGGAAAATCTCTGGAATCCCTTTCTAAACATGAAATCACTTCACAGATGTTTGCTGAGCACCCACAATGAACTATTAGGTGCTAACTCTGCAGACAGAACTGCAGTGAAGATAGACACCATCTTGGCTTTCATACCACTTCTCTTTTATTAGTTGGTTCAGTAGAACCACCACTTGGTCTGATTTTGCGGTGAGCCCAAGACTGCCCCAAAGTCCAGAAACTCCACAATTATGCCTTTACCTATGGGGATGGCCTGACCTCTTTCCTGGGGCAATTTCAGGTCCAGATAGGCCCATCTCTGGTGACACTTCCCCCTTGCTGAACCCTAACTTAGCTGGGATTCTCCTCCTCCGCTCCTGTCTCGTCTCTGAACCATATTTGTTCTAACTATACATCCACTCAACTCCGGTAGTTATTCTCGAAGATCACTTATAGAGGTGCGTTTTGTGGAAGTAACTATTCAAGCATGTATATTACGTCATGGATAAATACTAGCTGAAGTAGACTGTGCATATATGAATAATATCAGAAAATAACTCACATAACTCAAAAAGAACCCAACCTCCTGTACCACTATTTACAAATCAGAACCTATCTCCACTCAATTACTCTTCAGACATACTTTTCCTTTGCTGTTATCACTACGTGACCATAATTCCAAAATCTCCTATTTTTTCGTGCTTATGACCGCATCACATAACTGCCTCTTCCAGATTGCCTTCATACTCATCATACTCAAGGGCAGAGCTCATTCCCTTAACAGACCACAGTCTGCTTAGCTGTCACTCCACCACTGAAGAGTTTCCAGTTAATGACTGGACTACAAAGGGCAGCCACAAATGTCTCTGTGCAAATATTTTTCCTAATAAATTATTTTCCCAGAATGTATCCCCCAAAGAGAGATAAGACAGTCCTAATTTTTTTTTTTAAACTTTTGTCAAGTATTGCCCCACTACTCTACCGAAAGCATTCTTTATGGTGCCAGGAGTCTACATATTTCTCCTTAGCATATTTCAAAAATTCTGTGTTTGGTTTTTTTTTTTTTTTTTGTCTTTTTGTGGCAGGGTTTCACTATGCAGTTGAGGCTGGCCTTGAACTCAACTCTGTAGCCCGGGCTGGCCTCAAACTCACAGTGATCCCCCTGCCTCAGCCTCCCGAGGGCTGGGATTACAGGAGTGCACCACCACGCTTGGCCTGAAAATTCATTTTTGACGAAAGCAAGTTGTTTTGTTTTGTTTTGTTTTTTTCCCATTTTACTAGCCCTTGCCTGTTTGTGTTTCCCCCGGGTGCATAGCCCGTTTCATTCTTTTTCTAATTAGGTATCTTAGTCATTCCATACAGTATTTGAGACTTGGTTTCCCCTCATCAGATCAAGTCTATATAGTTGTCTTATCTTACTGGCTTTCTTTCAATCATTATTCTTTGCTGTATGTGTATTTTTATTTTTATATGATTGAAGTTGTCCACTTGAACACTGAAGGTTTGCCCCATTGTTTCGATAAATAAGAAATCCTTCCCAGAAAAGGATTTTCTTTTTCCTACCCTTGGTGTCCCGATTTTCCATCTGGGCTTGCTCTGAATCCCTCTGGTTTTCATGAAGGCTCCACCATCCGTGGTCCCTACATTGACTCCCTTCTGCTCATCTCTCGACAGCCCTTGGCTACCCACGCCCTGTCGCCTACTCAACCACCTCAGTGCCCCCTCTGCCACCACCACCTGCACGAAGAGTTGGCGGCCATGGTCACCTCTAACTGCATCCTTCCCTTGATTTTATACCTCCTGGCCCCACTGCCGACTTCTCCGGTCCTCTGCCCGGCCAGTCAGGCCAGTCCCACACTGGCCTCTAGGGCTCAACAGCCTCTCAACTTCTCCACTTTAATAAAGCCAAGCAAAGGTTAACAAGGAACTCTGCTGAAAAACTAAGGGGAAACAAACAACAACAAAAAGACTCCAGAAAATGTGAAGGAAGCCTAACAGAAGTGTTGCATGGTGGAGAGTTTACAGGGAGCACAGGTGTTGCCTTGGATGATCTCTGCGTGGAAGGCATGGAGGGCTCCCCTTCCCCCACACCCGGCTTTTCAGACACCAACTCTGCACAGCTGGCTTCTCTGGCCGCCTATTCTCTTCACAGCCTCCGAGGTGACCACCTACCGCCTCTGCTTGCGCCTGCGCTCAGGCCCACATGAAGCCCAGGCTGTACTTCCCTGGAGAGCTAATACTTCCTGGCTGCAGCCGGCAGATGTGCCACTGTTATCTGAGGCATTTTGAGATCTCAGAGCTCTGGTGACCCCAGGCACCCCTGTGCCAATCTGAGGGCAGCCAGTTCTTGGTTCCTTCACACAATGCCCACATTTGATCTATCCTAGGTCTTTTTTTTTTTGGTGGTACTAAGGAACTCAGAGGCTTCACCCTGTGCTACATCCCCAGCCCTGTTTGTTTTGAGACAGGGTCTCACTAAATCTCTGAAGGACCCAGCCTGGGTTTGAATTTACAATCCTCCTGCCTCAACCTCCCAGGGTGCTGGGATTACTGGCCTCTGCCACCATGCCTGGCTCTAGGTCCTTCCTGTCTCAGAGGACAACATGTACCCGCCTCTTCAGGACTCCCTCTTGGCTACTCCACTAGGAATGGTTTTGAAGAATGCAAATCAAGACACACTTACAAATCCCAGGACTCTTAAACTATATAGCAGTGGCCTCACCAGCAGCATACAGTCACATACAAAAAGTAAGAGGCTCGGCTGACGTCCAGCACCTTGTGTCCCACTGCTTCTTTTTTTGTTTGTTTGTTTTTCTCTGGTACCAGGAACCGAACTCACGACCTTGCGCTTGCCAGGCAGGCGCTTTTGCCGCTGAGCTAAATCCCCAGCCCCTGTCCCACTGCTTCTATGGTCACACGGAAATTGGTCCCCACCCCTGCACATCAGAAAAGGGGTTAGTAGTCTGGCATTTCATGCTGAAACACTGGAACCCCCTGCCCTCCAGGAAATGTCCTCAGCCACCATATCCCACCTTCCCCCCCCCTCCCCCCAGCCCTGACCCCTCTAACTGTCAGGCCAACGGACCCGAAAGACATGGATGGTCCCATTACTGAGAGACACGACCAGATACCTGCCGTCTACCATGGTGGTCACCCGAGGTTTTTCCAGGCCATGGAAGGCTGTCAGGAAGTCACCAAGAAGTGACCCCTTTGGGTCCAGAATCACCACCTTGTTAACCTCTCGGATGGTCAGGAAGATGTAGCCCTTCTTATCCACAGACAGGGACCCCGGCTGGCAGCCATGCAGGCCGGGTCCCTTGTACTCCCCAAGCACCTGACCCAGCCCGTCACACACCACCACGCTATTCTGCTGCCAATCGGACCCCACAAAATTGCCCTGGGGGCTGGTGGTCAGGAACACCAGCGCCCGCTGGCCCCGGCTGGCCTTGCCCCCTGGGATGAACCGGGTGGCCAGGCTGCCCTCCATGTTGTACACCTCCACGTGGCCAGCCACACTGACAGCTACCCGGTCCCTGCTGGGCAGTGCGGTCACCGCGTGGCTGGCCTGGCCAAGGCTCAAGGCCCGGCGCCACTGCACCTCACCACTGGGGCTGATAAGATAGAGCCTCGCACCGGCCGAGAAGGCCACCGCGTCTTGGAGGGCAGCCACGCTGCATGGGGAGCAGCCCTCAGGGACCGGCACCGTGCCCTTGTAGTCGCCATTGAGGGAAAAGCGCTTCAGCGCCCTGTTCTGCTCATCGGCTACCAGGATCTCCCGGGGGCCGAAGGGACACAGCCCAGTGATGCGAGGGGACCGCTTGTCCCCAGGCATCCGCGTGGGGAAGGTGCAGTAAAAGATGGGCCTGGGGAGGAGGCCTGAGCCATCCAGGTTTGGCCCCAGGGCGGGGCTGGGCTCACGGGAGATGGATTTGCACCTGCCTTTGAACTTTTTCTTCTTGTTGGATCTGCCACCCCTCTCGAACTGGGGTCCTGCATCTTCCTGGGGCGACTGGGCTTTGTCCTCTTTCGGGGGTAGGGCTCCATCCCTACCCTGGGGCTGGACTCCACTCTGCCCCTCTGGCTTGGCTGCAACCTCTTGCTGGCTCTGGCTTTCAGGCCCTCCCTGGGTACCCGCTTCATCTTTCCCACCATCCTCCACCTGCTGCTCCTCGAAAGACAGCCGAAGAAGACGGCACTTCTTGTCCAGGAGCCCGGGGTGGAGCTCGAGCTGGGGCAGCAGGCAGGGTGCCGGCCCTGGCGTCCAAGGACAGCCCTGCAGCTGCTGGAGTCTCTGGGTGATCGCCCCCTCCAGTGAGAGTATCTCAGCCTCACGCCCCAGGCTGAGCACCCGCCGGGCAAAGGCAGCCGCTGCCCTGGCCACCTGCTCCTTGTCCTCCAGCTTGGCCAGCCTCTCCCGGGCAGCCTCCTCGGCAGCTTCCACATGGGCCCGCAGCTGTCCCAGCACCTCCTGCTTCTGGGCCAGCAGGGCCCGGAGGACCCCTTCCGCCGCCTCCTCCACCTGTATTCCCACCCTGGCGGCCTGCTCCCGCAGCCGGGCCAGCGCCTCCTTTTCCACCACCCGAGTGGTCTCCAGCTCCATCAGGTTGTTGTCCACGCCTGCCAGCAGCTGCTCCAGGCCGGGTCTCCGGGCACTCACCGCCTCGGCCAGGGGCAGGCAGGGGTGGTCCAGGTGGGGGTCCAGGCGGCACTCACGGCACAGCAGCTGGGAGCAGGGCTGGCACAGGAAGCGCAGAGCCTCCCCAGGGTGCTGGGGACACTGGGCCGCCTGGCGCTCCCGGGCCTCTTCGTCATACCACCCTGCCCTGTAGCCCACCAGGTCCACCACGCGGTGGGTGTGGGTCTGGCGGGTACAGCGATGCCCGTCGGCACAGGCCTGGCACAGGTCATCGGCACAGTCCAAGCACCGGGCTGTGGCCGGCCCTCCGGCACTGGTGCCCCCGACCAGGGGACACAGGGCACAGGCCGGCTTCCCAGCACGCAGGTCCCCGCAGGCCCGGGCCTTCACCAGGTCCAGGAGCCCATTGACAAAGAAGTTGGTCTTGAAGGCAGCCACACCAGTAGGCGGCACGGGCACTGTCTCACGGCACTCGGGACAGCGGACGTGGCCGCCCTGGGCCAGCTGGGCCAGGCAGTCCTGGCAGTAGGTGTGCAGGCAGGGCAGCGTCTTGGGTGTGTGTAGCTGTTCCAGGCAGATTTTACAGGCCAGGAAATCACTGCTCAGAGCCTCCAGTAGGGAGGTTGGGGAGCCCTGGGAAACCATGCTGTGAAGCAGGGGTCAGTGGGATCGGGGGTCAGAGGGCGCCTCCATCCCATCCCTCATCTTGAGCCTCCCCCACATTCTCAGGTCTGGGATCTCACCTGGTCAGGAATTTCCTTCTGGCTTCCTGGTGACTTAGAGCTGGCTCTGGCCCTAGGGAGCCACCCTGTTCCTCCTCCTCCTCTTCCTCCCCAGGCACATTCAGCAACCCTGAACCTGGTTGAGTCAGGCCTGTGCGAAACGAAAGACCAAGAAGGCCCCTGGCCTTAGAGGGCAGAAAACCTAGGTGACAGGCCTGTGGCAGGGGTGGGGTGAACAGGTACCGGGGTCCGCTGGGTGTCCTGGGAGAGGAGCGGCAGGTGAGCGGTCACCTTGGCCCTGCAGCTGGGGCAGGGTCTGGCAGTCCTGCGAGCCGCCCTATCTCCCGGGGTCTGAGAGGGCAGCATGGGGTGGGGGCTGCTGCCCCATTTCCGGAAATGGATCCTGGGCTCCTGTTCCGGAGTTCTTTCCTTTCAGCCTTTCCTGCCTAATGCATTCCAGAAACTTAGGAAGGAGAGGAGCTGTGGGCTCCCGGCACAGGGGCTGAGGGGTCCTCCACACAGAGATCTGGTGGTTTTTCCCCTTTCCCGGGGCTGGGGGGGCGGGTCGGTGATGAGGGAGGGTCTTTGGGGGCAGCTCCCCGGGGCGGGGGCGGAGTGCCCATTTCCCGCCCTCCCGCCGGACCCCTCTTTCCCTCTCCCCTCCCTTCCTGTCCTCGCGCCCCCCCCCCCGCCCCCCACACCGTGCAGATCAGCGGTTGTTTTTTAGTTGTCCCCACCCCTGCTTACCCAGCCAGAGCTGCTCTAGGGGAGCCTGGGGGACCCCTGCGGCCTGGATACCGCTGTTGCTGACAGCCAGTGAGAGAAACAAAACTGAAACTAACTGTACTTGTGGTGCAACTTCCGTCCCTGCCCGGGACACCGCGAGCCGGCTCAGGCCCCGCCCTCTGCCCACCCCGCCCGATCTCCCGAGCTCCCGGCCCCTCGGCGCGAGCGTGCGTGTGTCTGTCTATTGCAAGCAAGGCTCGGCCTGAGGAGCTGTTCTCCTGCGGTGATTCAGAGGCGGGGACCTAGAGAGCAAGCCCTCAGGCCAGGCCTGCAGCACGGGCCGCACCTCGGCCTGGGCGAGGCCCTGCGTTGGGTAAACCTTCGCGGAGCAACGGGACGCCGCCATTGGCCACAGCGAGGCTTTTGCAAGGCTCCCTGGAGGAGCCGGGACCGAGAGGAGGGGCACATAGGCTTGCGGTTCCGGAGGGAGAACGCAGGGAAAGGAGTTCCAGGAATCGAGAGCAACATGAGTTTGGGGATTGAAAAATGCACTAGGCACGCAGTGTTTCAGCTGGAAGGAGTCTGTCTATCAGAAGAGCCAAGGATAGTTTCTCTATCATTTGGTGGAAATTTGGAAGCACCAAGAAGTTAAAAGAATTGCCAGGGACTCCCATAGCCCCAGCACTCAGGTCCCACAAAAGTTGGTGGGTGTCTGCAGGGTGGGAGGTGAGCTCCTTGCTGAAGGAAAAGGTCTGCTGTCATGACAGCTTGGTCAGTGCAGGGCCCCAGACGCAGCTGCCAGGGAGGGAGGTAGACGGGGATCCAAGAGGGAAGTCACAGCTGCCGAAGCCGGGACACTGTCCTTCCAGGAGGAGGTGGCCGGCGCTATAAACAGGACAGGTGAAGGCACCTCTGGCTTCAAATTTACAAGTCCCCCGACCCAGGGTTGGGGAATGGAACCCAGGGCCTTTGCACGGTCCTTTTGTTTGTTTTTGTTTCTCAAGAAGGACTGTGTAGTTCAGGCTACTCTTGAATTCACTATGTAGCCCAGAATGGCCTTGAACTCAGAGTGATGCTCCTGTCACAGCCTCCTGGGTTTTGCTATTACAGGCAAAGGCCACTATGACCGGCTTCGTCTCAGACCTTTTAAAAAACATACTTTGCTTTCATTTTATTTCATTCACAGGTAAACTGTGCTACAGAGACATAAGTTACCAAGGTCACTTAAAGTGCTACAGAAACAGAAGAGCCAGCATCTGTTCCTCTTCTGGAGAGTGTGGCAACCAGGAAGATTTCATGGAAGAGGCAGCAACTGAAACACATGCACATGCGCGCACACACACACATACACGCCCACATACACACACATACACTAAACAACTGCTTAAGGCATCTGCAGTGTGTGCCAGGTGAGCCATGAGCATCTCCATGGATACGCACTAACCAAGAGGCCCAGGGGAGGAGGGAGAGCGTGGAGGTGGGGGTGGGACAGGATCGTGTCTGTGGCTCTTAAGGGTGACTCAGCGGAGGGACCCCAGGCAGTCAGTCTCATAAGAGTGGGTGGGTGCAGGCAGGTGGAACCCATCAAAATTCCCCGCTGAGAGCGCTGTGAGGCCGGAAGCCAGCAAGAAGCTCCTGCAATCAGCCCTCCCCATCCCGGGATTCAACCTCCTCAGGTTCTCTGTCCCTGGATTCAACCAACTTCCAGTTGAAAATACCAGGGGCAAGACTTGCAGCTCTGCTAAATATGCACAGACTTCTTTCTTGTTTCAAGATTCCCTAAACGTGCATGGAATACCTCCCTTCTCCCATCCCAGCCCACTGACAGTCACGGGTCTGATTTCTTCCTCTTTAATTTTGTCATCTCAAGAAAGTGGCACACATCTGTAGTCCCGGCACCCCAAGGCTGAGGCAGGACGACTGCCTTGAGTCAAGGACTGCCTGGGCTACAAAGTGAGCTCAAGGCCAGCCTGAACTACATAGCAAGATCCTGTCTCAAAATAAACAAACAAAAAAGAGTATTCTATAAATGGAATCAAAAAGTATGAAGTCTTTCTTTGGAGGTGACTTGTTTCACTTTGGGTAACATCCTTGGGATCCACTCAAGATACATATATATATATACATATACATATATATATATGTATATGTATATATATATATAGAGAGAGAGAGGGAGAGGGAACTTGGATTATATATTTTGGTACTAGAACTCGAACTCAGGACCCTGTGCTTGCCAGGCAGGTGCTGTGCCACTGAGCTACATCACCAGCCCCCAAGTTGTATATTTGTCAGTAATTTGTTCCTTGTTATTGCTGAGTCATGTGGCATTATTCAGATGTACCAAATCCAATAGCCACATGGGCACTGGCCTTTGGATTATTTTGGGTTTGGTTAACTACCAAGATAGCTATGACGAGCACTCATCACAGGTTGTACGAATCTGAGTTTTCATTTCTCTGGGATAAATGCTCAGGGTATGTTTGATGGATTGTAAGATAAGTGCATGTTTAGTTTTACTAGAAAACGCTAACCCTTTTTTTCCATTCTCTTCAGTAATGTATGATATTTGGTTTCTCCACATCATTGCCAGGGTTTATGATTATTATTTTTTTGGTACTGGGAATCAAACTCAGGACCTCACACTTGGCAGGCAGGTGCTGTGCCACTGAGCTAAATCCCCAGTCCACCAGTGTTTATTAGTCAGTATTTTTATTTAAAAATTTGTATCTGTATGTCTTCTTTTTATGTCTTTTCTTCTTTCATATAGCCTCTTTTGTGAAGTATCTGGTGCTCTTTTGCTGATTTTTAAATGGATTTTTAAGATTCATGTTGATTTTGAACAGTTTTTATACATTCTAGATACAAGGAATTAGTCAGATATGTGATTTGGAAATATTTTGTCCCAGTCAGTAGCTTATGTTTTCATCCTACTAACAGTGCTTTTGGAAAAGCAATGTTTTCAGTTTCGATGAAGTCCATTTTATCAGTTTATTCTTTTTGGGTTGATGCTTTGGGGGAGATGTCTAAGCAGTGTTGGCCTAGGCAAGGGTCACAATGACTTCCTTCTGCGCTTTTTCTTGGAGGTGGATGGCCATGACACTTGCAGTTAGGTCTCTGGTCCATTTGGAATTAGTTTTATTCATAATTTTGTGGTAAGGATCTTGGCTTCTTGGTTATTTGCATCTAGATGTCCCACTGTTCTAGCATTATTTGTTGAAAAAAATTCTTTCAATTTTGAATTTTTTAGCACCTTTGTAAAAAAAAACAGTTGACCATAAATGTGTTTTTTTCCCCTGGATTTTCTATTCCATCCCACTGTTCTATGTGACTGTCCTTATCCCAATACAACACTATCGTGATTACTATAGTTTAATAGTAAACTTTGAAATCAGGGTGGGTCCTCAAACTCATTCTATTTCAAAACTTTAGGTCCTTTGTGTACCTTTGTGTGTGTGTGTGTGTATAAATGTTGGGTCATCTTATTAATTACTGTAAAGCTTTTGGGGATTTCAGTAGGGATATCATTGCATCTATAGATGAATTTTTTTTGTTTTTTTTTTATAGATGAATTTGGAATTTGGACTTCATACTGAGTCTTTGACTCCATGAACATAGTATATCTGTTCATTTATTTAGATCGCCTTTAAATCTCAGCAATGTTTTTGTACTTGTTGATGAACAAGTTTTATCACTTCCTTTGCCAAATTTGTTCCCAGCTTTTATTATTTTTTTATGCTATTGTGCATGGAATTGTTTTTTTCTAATCTCATTTTGTGATTGTTTGTAATTTATGAAAATGCAATAGTAATCCAAGCATAAAATACAAGTAATTTGTAAGATATGTGGTTTGTGAATATTCCATATGTAGTAGCTGTATCTTCTGACCTTGTTTATTTGTTCTAGTAGATGTTTGTTTTCTTTTTTTAAAATAGAATCCTTAACATTTTCCCCATATAAGTTTATGGCATCTATGAATAATGACAAATTTACTTTTTCCTGTTAGATCTATATGTCTCTAAATTTTTCTTTTCCTTCTTGTACTTACTAAAGTCTCCTACAAAGTTTAAATAAAAGTGTTGTAAGCAGTCTTAATCTTGATCATAGGAAGGAAATATTTAGTCTTTAATTAATTCAGTCTTTAATTAAACACAATGTTAGCTTTAGGGTTTTTTGTTTGTTTGTTTGTTTGTTTGTTTGTTTTGGTAGATACTCTTTATCAGGCTGAGGAAATCTCCTCTATTCCTAGTTTCTTTTTCTTTCTTGAGAGAGGGTTTTGCTAGATAGTGCACGCAGGCCTTGAACTTACTTATGTAGTGCAGGCCTCAACCTGACATCAGTCCTCCTGCCTCAGCCTCCCAAGTGCTTGGGATTACAGGTATGTACCACCACACCCAGCTATTCCTAATTTATTGAGAGTTTTATTCTTTTTTGCTTTACTCATGACTGGGTAGTGGATTTTGTGAAACACTGTTTTTTTCTGCATAGATTGAGATAATCATATTGTTTTCTTTACTCAATTAATGTGGTATCTTACATCTACTGACATTTGGGGATCAAATAAATGTTGGCTTCCTAGGTAAAACCCAGTTGGTCACAGTATATAATCCTGTTTACTCATTGCTAAATACAGTTGCCAGTGTTTTGTTACCGATTTTTGTGTCTATGTTGATGAGTAATGTTGGTCTCCTGTTTTCTCAGTATGTCTTTGTTTGGCTTTGGTTCTCAGGGTTATATTCACCTTACAAAGTGAGTTGGGAAATGTTCCTTTCTCCTTTGGAGAAGCATTTTCATAGAATTAGTATTGATATTTATATAGAATTGGTTATTACCTCTTTCTTCTTATTTGTTTGTTCACCTTTGTTGTGTGTGTGTGTGTGTGTGTGTGTATGATACTGGGGATTGAACCCAGGGCCTTTACACTTAGCTACATCTCCAGCCTCTTTTTTAATTATTTTAAATTTTGTGATAGGATTTTGATAAATTGCCAAGTTGCCTGGCCTGGGCTCAAATTTGCAGTCCTCCTGCCTCAGCCTCCCAGAGTGCTGGGCTTATAGTTATATACCACCATGCCTTGCTATTATCTCTTCTTTAAATATTTAATAGGATTCATCAGTTGAGAAATATGGGCGCCTGGACTTTTCTTTGTAGAAAGACTCTTTTTTTGTGGGAAGATTTTTAAATTACTAATTCAAATTCAATGTTTTAATAGGGAATTGGTCAATTCAAACTTTCTTTTCCTTTTTTTGTTTTGAGACAGGGTCTTGCTATGCAGTTCAGGATGACTTGAACTCACTATGTAGTCCAGACTGGCCTCAAACTTGCAGCAATCCTCCTGTCTCAGCCTCTTGAGTGCTGAAATTACAGGCATGCTCCACCATGCATGGCTCAAACTTTCTTAATAAAGACTTACAGTAATTTGTGTGTTGACAGGAATTTGTTCATCTGGCCTGAATTGTTTAATTTGTTAGCATAAAACCCTCCATAACAGTCATTATAGTCTCTTTGATTATTTAGGATCTGTAATGATTTTTACCCTGTCATTACTGATTTTGGTAATCTGTGTCTTTTCTTCTTGACCAGCCTTGCTGAAGATCTGATTTGTGTAATATTTTAAAACTTTATAGAAAATAAAGAAGCTGGGCAAGGTGGCCCATACCTGTAATTCGAACACATGGGAGGTTGATACAGGAGGATTGCTGTTGGTCGGGGCCAGCCTGGGCTACTACATAGTGAGTTCAAGACCAGCCTGAACTATGTAATGAGACCTGTCTCAAAAAACAAAAAGAAAGAGAAGAGAAATTGAGGGAAGAAAAGATATAGAGGAGTCTTTTGTAGTTACCTCCACGTTTACTATTTCTTTTTTTTTTTTTTTTTTGGTTTTTCTACGGTACCGGGAACCAAACTCACGACCTTGCGCATGCCAGGCAGGCGCTTTTGCCGCTGAGCTAAATCCCCAGCCCCCCACGTTTACTATTTCTAATAGTCTTCACACCTTCCTGTGTGTTGAGCTACCGTCTCACTTTCTTCATCTGCAACATGATTTTCCTTCTGTCTTCCTCCCAGGGTGGATGTGCTAGCATCACATTCCTTCAGTTTGTGCTTATGTAAGGATATCTTTATTTTTGCACTTAACTTTTAGAAAATTTTTAAATAAAAAATTTATTTTAGCCAGGCATGGTGGCACACGCTTGTAATCCCAGCACTCAGGAGGCTGAGGCAGGAGGATCGTTGCTAGTTCGAGACCAGCCTGGGCTACAAAGTGAGCTCAAGGCCAGCCTGAACTGCATGGCGAGACCCCGTCTCAAAAAAGACCAAAAAAAAAAAAAAAAATTAAACAGAAAGATTGTAGCCTGGCAGAGAAAACAGCCTAGAATCCATTTCTTTTAAAGTAGTTTATCACCACTCTAGCACAAAATTACCCTACCCATAGCAGATATCTATCTATAGATATAGATATATGTCTCTCTATATATCTATATCTATCTATGTATAAAATTGTCCTTGACTTCACGATGATAAATTTTAGAAAATACTGAAATTCTAGAAACATGGCTCACAAGAATCCTTTCACGACTGTCGTTTGTTTTGGTTAAACAGCCGCACAAACCTCATGTTGGAATATGAAGACGAGCACCAGCACGGATGTCCCGGATGTAACGGGGGCGTTTCCATAGGAACGAGTTCCTCTCTTCCTTCACTTGATGCTGATGAAAATAATAAAAATAAATAAATACATAAGTAAATACAGGATTTGTGCATGAACACCAGTTTTTTTTTTCACGTAGAGTAAAGGGATTGAACGGGACAATGAAAGAGCAGAGAAGAGCAGGCTGCGGCAGGCTGCATGGGTTTCTGTGGAAAAGGAGCCCTGGCTCTCCCGCACCAGGTTCTATTTTTAGCAGTCGCTTCCTGTCAGCGACGGGAACAGGTCAGGTGCGGCTTTGACCTTCACTTCCAGCAGGGCAGTGCCTAGATTATTGACTACCTGTCAGGTCCGAATCTGCCTCATTGACAAGTCTTACAGTGCCAAGCCAGGCGTTCCTTACTTTATTAGGTGGTAATGCCTCTTAATCTTTCTTCTCACTTTACATTTTATTTCTTTTAACTGACAAATAATGTTGTTTATATTTATGGGGCATCACATATTTTATTTCTTTTAACTGACAAATAATGTTGTTTATATTTATGGGGCATCACATGATATTTTGATCTCTGGCTACATTATGGGATGACTGAATCAAGCAAATGAACATATCCCATCTCAAAAATTCACCTTTGTGGCCAGACATGGAGCGGGCAGCGCGCTCCATTCAGTGGCACACATGGTGGCACACATGGGAGGCTGAGGCAGGAGAATCTCAGGGAGTTTGAGGCCAGCCGCGGCTATATAGTGAGTTCAAAGCCAACTTGAACTATATAGTGAGGCTCCATCTCAAAACAAACAAAAATTCATCTTTTGTGTGTGTGTGTGTGTGTGTACTGAACGCTTAGTCTGTTCTCTTAGTGATTTTCACTTATATAGTATGTTATTATTAATCGAGCCACCATGCTATGCAATACATCTCAAAGACATTCCTCCCATCCAGCTGAAACTATGCAATAATCACCTGTTCCACAACCCCAGCAAGGTGCCTAAAGCTGAGTCCAGCACTGAACTGAACGCTGTGTTTACTATTTTTCCTGAACAGACACATCTGTGATGAAATTTAATTTATAAACGAGGCACAGGAAGGGATTAACAACAATAATAGTAAATGCAACAAGTATAAAAATGTGCTGCAGTAAGTCATGTGAATGTTCTCTCTTCCTTTCTCCCAAGCTCACTGTTCTCCTCATCATGGTGCTACAGTGCGTCCGTGGCGACATGCAGGGAGCTGACGTGCTAGGCGCTGTGCTGCCTGGGGCCCGTGGGTGAGGGACATGGAATGCAGCGTAGCGCTGTTGCACCCGCGGATCTGATAACCCAAGTGGCTACAGAGCAATGTGTTGCGCTGTCCTGGCTGCCTTGCTGTCCTAAATCGATTCAAAACATCTTGACTTCAGGGAAGAAACAGAAATTGCACAGTGCCAGATCCGATGAATAAGGCAGACGAGGACTCACCACCCTGTTTTTACAACCCTGCCTTTCCCTTGCATCGCACTCTGCAGCAGCGTTCACTGCACTTTGGGACATACCTCATAAAGACACTGAGGAAAGAGGACTTCCAGAATGCTATAGGGAGTAGCAAAAATGGAGCCAGGCATGGTGGCCACATGACTATAATCCCAGCACTCGGGAGGCTGAGGCAGGAGGGTTGTGGTGAGTTCCAGGCCTGTCTCAAAAAACCAACCAAACAAACAAACAAAAAGAAAGTGGCAGAAAGGATGGGTAAGCATGTTGGAAGGGAAGGAGATTATTTTGACGGGGATTTGTGAGAATGTGTCTTTTTCAGTACATTTTTTTCCTCTTTTTTTTTTTGAGACAAGGTCTTGCTATGTAGGACAGGCTGGCCTCAAACTCCTGGCCATCCTTGCCTGTCTTCAATACATTTTAAAAAATTTAAACCTTCACCCATGTTTATTGTTTGTTTGCTTGGTTTTTTTTTGAGACAGGGTCTCCCTGCACAGTTCAGGCTGGCCTTGAGCTCACTTCGTAGCCCAGGCTGATCTCGAACTCAAAAGGATCCTCCTGCCTCAGCCTCCCGAGTGCTGGGATTACAGGCGTGTGCCACCATGCCCGGCTCATCCATGTATTTTACCCACACTTCGTGTATAGCCTGGATACACACACTGGACAAAGGGGTGATTTACAGCTCCTGGGTTAGAAACCCAGGGCCTTTGCAATGAGCTACATCCCCAGCTCTTTTTTATTTTGAGATAGTATCTTGCTAAGCCATTAAATGGCCCAGGGTGGGATCGAACTTGCGATCCTCCTGCTTCACCCTTCCCAAAGTCCTGGGATTACAGTAACCACTTTTACCTTTCACCCTCCTCGATCTCTCTGACATTTAGTACCGGGATCACTATTCTCAGGACTCTTTGCTCTTCGGGAGGGCGCCCTCCCCAGCCCCCCAGCGCCTCCTCTTCCGCTCCCCTCTGCCCGCCGGCTTCTCTTCGTCTTCCTCTTCAGGCTCCGCAATTCCAGGACTCCGCTGACCGCCGACGTGAGAATTCGGTCCTCGCGCTGTCTTTTCCACCCAGGCCCACCAGAGGGCGCGCTGCCCGCTGCAAACGCCGCCCGTCTACTCCCGGGAGCCATGGCTCAGTCACCCAGCGAAACCACCTCCCTCCGTGCTAAGCTCCGGAGGGCCCTCGTTTCCGCTCCTGCGGGATTTACAGCTTTTCAGCTAGCAAACCACCACTATGCCCCGGCAACTTCCGCTTCCCTCCTGTCTTCCCCCTCAGCCAGTTCTACCGGCTAATTCCAGAACCGCTCTTCTGCCCCGCGCTCCTGCATGGCTCCTCGCCCCATCCCTGCTCGTGGCTGCTCTTGAAACAGTCCAGGGCAGCGGGGCGTCTGGGCGCACGCCTGTGATCCCAGCGAGGCTGAGGCAGGAGGATCGCTGTGAGTTCGAGGCCAGCCCGAACTACATAGTGAGACCCTGTCTCAGAAACAAACAAAATCCCAAGCACACCCCATGGTCCTGCGTGCCCGGCAGCAGGAGAGAGCAGAAGTAGGGATAGTACCTACACAGGAGCCCATGAGGTCCCTGTCAGCTGGGAGTGCTTCTGTCAATCCTCAGAGGTCCTTCTAGACTGCCAGACCCCAGACCCACCCCCATCTCCCTCTCTGCTGGTGTAATGGAAATTTTAAAAGTTTAAAAGTCAGCCAGTCGTCTGACACCATATTAGGACAAAATAAGATCGTGCAGCCCACCACGTAGCTCGTCTGAAGACCCATTCCGCCTTGACTGACTACACCAGAGATAACCTGACCCAGCTCTGTCTGACCGCATTCAGCTGCACACCCTGTACTTTCTAGCAAGGAGAGATGACCAACGCTGTTACTCACTTCCTTCAAGGATTTTCTGCCCAGCAACGAGCGATGACTGATCCTACCCAATAGAAATTCACCACTCTTTTAAGCCTTTATAAGTCCAGCTTGCAAACCTGTATAAACTAAGCGCGAAGCTGGCTCTGGGCTGATGCTTTGGGAGCGATCCCCCATCAGCCCAGCAGTGTAACACAGCTGGTTGCCTTCCAACTCCTCGGTGCAGAGCGTTTTCCATCGGGTTCAGTCCGGTTCTGAAGCACTGGGAAATTCTCCGTTCCCTGATCAGCTCACCAAGCCTGCAGATCCGAGCCGGGGGTGGTGGCGCACGCCTGTAATCCCAGCACTCGGGAGACTGAGGCAGGAGGATCATCGCGAGTTCGAGACCAGCCTGAGCTACAAAGTGAGCTCAAGGCCAGCCTGAACTGCATAGCGAGACCCTGCCTCAAACAGACAAAACAAAACAAAGACTTCAGATCCGAATCTAAAGCAGCACCCAAACCTCGCCACCCGTACATTTGAACGGATGTGTTCATGGTGAGTGTGTCTCAGAGCAATGCTTTTAAAAATCTGACGTGTGCAAAATGCATAAGGAAGATAGTACCGCTGTCTCTGCCTGGTGATTTTTCCCTCAGGGGTCAGGGCTGTGCCGGGCCCTCAGTGTTGCCTTCCGTTTTTCTCTCCCCAGCCAGTCTCCTTCCTTTCACCCCGCAGCCTTCCTTCCACGGGCCCTTCCTAAACCGAAGGGGGCCGTCCCTACTGCCCTCGCCCCTTCCTGATTCTCACTCCTGTCTCCGTTCCCCTTTTGATCTTTCTAGACGCATCGAGAGTCGTGATCTCAAGGCTCCAAGGAAGGGGCTGTGACCAAGGACCTCCACGGTGCCTGCGCTGCCCTCTTCTGGCTGTGGTGCTGCATGGAACCCACTGCTTGGCCCCGCCTTCTCTTCCTCCCTGCTGGCTGCTGCTCCTCTGCCCTCCCATCACCCAGGCTGGGAATAGCTGCCCCAAGCTTTCCACTCGCATGGCCTCGCTGGGTGATCTCCCCAGTGCTGTGGCTTTAGGTGATGTTGTATTCTCTGGAACATGGTGTGTTCCTCTGTGTGGTTACTATTACAGAATACCCGAGGGCAGGAACTGTATAGAGAAAAAAGGTTTATTTGGACCCTTGGTTCTGGAGTTCTAAAGTTGAGGGGCTGTAGCTGGTGGTGGCGGGACAGAATACACACGTGGATCTTTTGGTCTCTCACTTCCAGGATTCAACCACAGGCATTTCACCCTGATGACTCCTCCAAAGCTGGTCACCCCCACGGCTCTACCTCCAAATCCCATAGTCAGATAAAGTTTCCACCCTCTTAATAGGTGTCAGCCTACAGTGGGCACATCTTACAGTGGGAACTAAACTTCCACATGTGAAACCCACTCGAGCCATCGTACCACACTTCCCAGACCCTCATGTCCAGAGACCTCCAAACTCCGAGCCAGTGGGCTTCCTCCTGCCCGCTTCTCCGACTTCCAATTGTTTCATTCAGTTCCTCTGTATTCTCGATGCCATTGGCTTTCTGCTCAATCACAATTAGGTATGGGAGCACACACCTAGAATCCCAGCACTCAGGAGGCTGAGGCAGGAGGATCGTTGCAAGTTCAAGACCAGCCTGGGCTGCAAAGTGAGCCCAAGGCCAGCCTGAACTATATAGTGAGACCCTGTCTCAAAAAGACAAACACAAAAAGGAAAAAGAAAGAAGGAAAAAAGTTTGAGGCCTGCCTCAGCTCCTGAGTCCCGAGATTATAGGTGTGTACCACCACACCCTCAAAATAATTTTTTTTTTAAAACTCTGGGGTGTAGTTCAGTACTAAGGCACTTCAGTACCACAAACAAAACAATACATCTACATATGTATATATAGATATACTGAACTACACCGCAGCCTTTTTAAAAAATTATTTTGAGGGTGTGGCGGTGCACACCTGTAATCTCAGCACTCAGGAGCTGAGGCCTGCCTGGGCTATCTAAGCAAGTTCAAAACCAGCCTGTACTACCTGTTGAGACCCTGTCTCAAAAAAAATTATTTTGAGACAGGATCTTGTTAAGTCACAAAGTTTCCAAAGCTGCATTTAAAGACTTGCAATCCTCCTGCCTCAGCCTCCTAGAGTATTAGAATTACAGGCCTGTGCCATGGTGCCCAGCTGGACCCCTCTTCGAATGAGAAAGGAGTCCTTATAGAAAAAAGGGAAAGTTTGGGCAAAGCCTCACACGCAGGGGGCTGCTGTGTGAAGAGGGAGGCGGTGATATGTCTGGGAGCCGGTGGACACCGGCAGTGGCCAGCAGAACCCTGGAAGCTGGGGAGGGGCCTCGGTGGATTCTCCCGTAGCCCTCGGAAGAAACCCATGCCGCCGGCACTTTGGTTTTGGACCTCTGGGCCCCTGCACTGCGAGAGGCATTTCTGTTGCCTCGGCCATTCACCATACGGCTGTCACTGGAGCGCTAGCCTTGTGTTAGACAACCAGCCTGGGGGGACGTCCTGGCTCTGCTTAGACCCCCAGCCTCAAGGCCCCAAGCCTAGACTGCCAGGACCCAGCAGCAACACCCCGGGCTGTTCGTGCATCAGATGAGGGAAGTGGCCCTCCAGGCACCTCTGACTTACGGGACCAAATCCCAGCCCGGATCTTCTCAGCCTGCTTCTCTGCGACACAGGCAGCCCTCATGACAGCGACGGCAGCCTCCCAGGGAAGGCTTAGCTCAGGTCTGGGCTTGAGAGTCCCAGGAGAGCTGTCCCTTCTCGTTTGCCTGGTGGCGCAGAAAGAGACACTTCCGGTGCTGGGGGTGGGGGAGCGCCGCTGCCCCAGCAGGAAACCTCCCCCTGCTCTGTCACTGTGAGTCACCTGGGGTGGACCAGGGACCAGAGAGAGCAGAGAACGCTGTGTCTGTCTGAGCTGTTTGTCACAGTGGGCTTTGGGGTCAAACACGCCCAGAGCAACTGCAGCCCAGGGAAGTCGCTTCCTGTCCCCCTACAGGGAGGAGGCAAAGGTATTTGCCCCGTGAGGAACACATGAACTAATGCGGTGCTTTTGGCATTCAAGATGTATTGCATTTGCAAGGCTGGGTACCAGGAGTTGTGGGACAGTGGCCCCCAGCTGCTGGCAGGCCCTGCTCAGTGGCCCAAGGGCTGCCCCCCTGTATCCCCACAAGGCACAGCATGACAAGTTGGGGCTCAGATCATGAAACTGTGGAGTCACGTGGGTGCACTGATTGGCACCAGGCGTGGCATCTTCAGAGGACACCGATGCTTGGCAGATTACTGCTACTAGGACAGTTTTGGGAGTCTGGAGATGCTACCCGGCCGGGACCTGTGGATGAGCTGTCCCTCGTGCTTGTCAGACATTATGGGTCCCGGCCCCCACACCCCAGGGCTGAGTCCTGTGTAAACAGGTGCCAGAGCCCAATGGTGACAGCTGTGTCTCAGAAGCCAGCGTTGCAAGGCCACAAGATCGTAGCCACACCAAGATCGAAGCTGGGGTCCTCGCCCCAGGCAGAGGCCAAGTCTCCGGGGGCCTGAAGTGGGGGCTGGCTCTTGTGCCCCGAGCCTCAGGCTCGGCCACTGCTCTGGGCCCAGCATCTCCCAAAGACTGGGCACTGACTCGTTTTCTGCTGCAGCCCCCTTCTGGGCCCCAGCTGCTCTTGACCTTAACGAACCCCAGCTCCTGGGCCTCCACCTTGGCGCTGGCGGACCTGGCTCCCTGCCCCGCTCCCTCCAGCTCTGCTCCAACTTGGCCCTCAGCTCTCTTCAGGAGGCACAGAGCTAATCAGGCTGATTACGGCCCAAGTTCAATCCTCCGCTCCTTGGCTCCAACACGCAGTAAATTTCCTCCACCGCCTGGCTCCCCTGTGAGTTGCGCCTGTTGTCAGCCAGCTCGGCTTTGGACGCCACCAGCCCTCCCCCTCCGACACACCTGCTGTATCATCAGGGAGGAATCAGGCCTGCTCAAGGTGGGGGTGTCATTAAACGCCATCTAGAGAAGCATCTCCGTCGCCATCGGCTGCAAAACCCAGCTCAGCCTCCAGGGCTCTAAGTATGGAGAGCCTCTCTGTTTCGGTAGCATCTGACAAAGGAGAGCTGAGGTTTACAAGATGCTGTGGGAAATAACCTTTCTTCTCTCCAGCCCCAGGGGAGGCGAGTGGCTTTAGTCATAGCGTATGTGGCAGGAGAGGATCCTTGAACCTCCAGCCTTATTTCCTACTTCCCCCACCCTCAGGGTCTCTGGTGACTGCAGGTGACCTGAACAGACCGAGAGGAGGAGAAGGAGCAGGAGGCTGTGTTTATTCTCAAAGCCAAGCCCTCCTGGGAGGGAGAAATAAGCTCTGCTGACTGCTCCTTTTGCCTTGATCTCTGCCAGAGAGAGGGAGGCTTGACTGCGGGAGGAAAAACAGGAAACTTCGCAGTGATGAGTTCTGATTCAATTAGGTGTAAGGAGCGTGCATGACATCTGCGCAGGCCGCGCTGTGCCGTGGGGCGGGGGGGCGCTGGGCCCCATCCTGGGCCTCCCATGAGGAAGGGAGGATGATGAAAGGGAGCTGCTGGGTGCAGCGAGAACGTTATGGAGACCCGGGGGAGACAGATTGATTGTGAGGGTGCCTGACCAAAAGGGCTTCCTGGAGGAGCGGGGAATGGAGTTGAAGCATGGGTCAGGCTCTAGAGGGGGCAAGCCAGAGTGAAGGAGCTGCTGAGGGAAGCTGGGCAGTCTATGCCATGGGGGTGTGGGACGGACGGAAAGACGGTGGCCCAAGGGGCTGGGGATTTAGCTCAGCAGCAAAGCTCCTGCCTGGCAAGCGCAAGGTCGTGAGTTCGGTTCCCGGTACCGGAGAAAAACCAAAAACAAACAAACAAACAAAAAGATGGTGGCCCAAGTCAATGGGCCCAAGACGATGCCCGTGCAAAGACCCGCAGGCTGACAGCGGCGACATGGAAGGGCACCCGTAGCGCATGGTGAAAGCACGGGCGCAGTGGTCAGAGGCGGTTGGAGGGGTGGCCCCCAACTTCCACTCTGCCTTTCGCCCCTTGCAGAAGAAGCCTCCTCTCTGGGCCTTGGCGCGTCTGCCCCCAACAGTCTGCATCTCTGCGTGCTTGGGTGTCGTTGTGTCTGCAGGGGGACAGGGCTTTCCTCTGCACCAGCCCAGCTTGCTGCTCTGCCGTGGTGCAGGAGAAGACAGAGAAGAGACCCAGAGAGCCCGGGCTGGGAGAGACTTGCGGAGAAGACCGGAGCAGCACAGAAGGTGTGAGCGAATTCCACGGCGAGCTTTTCAATTTAAAAATTCATCACAGTCAAAGACGGCGGCGTGAATCTCCCTCAGAACACCCCCTCCGCACACACGTACCCCACCAGCCTGGCCACTTCCTGCAGCAGTGCTGGAGGCCCTCTTCCCAGGTGTCTCCCTAAGGTGTGATCAGAAATGCAGTGAGGCCGCTGCCCAGTTCCATGCCACAGAAAGGCAGCTCATAAAGACGCGACACCGTCCTCACCCACCTTATTCACCGCGTCGAGCGGCTGGTGACTTCCGGCTCTTCCCCCGCCGTTGAAAGGACCGTGAAAGAGGAATGTTTTGAATCGGTTCAGGACAGCGAGGCAGCCACAACAGTGCAACTAAAGACACTCAGGGAAGAGGATGTGCAGAGCTGCTTCAGAAAGAGGCAAGGGTGGTGGGCTGGGTGTGTTTGGGGTGAGGGGAGGGTTCTGAGGGCGAGTCATGACAACGTGTCTTTTACTGTAACACCTTAACAAAATCTAACATTTGCTGTAGTTTTTGGATCACACTGCTTAGATGTTTCTTTTCTCTCCATGGTCCTCCCTTCCTTCCCTCCCTCCCTCTCCCTCTTTTCCTTCTTTGCAGACCACACTTTTTCTCCTTCATTTCTCTTGTCCTTTCTTTTTAGGACTTTTTACGTGCCAAGCCTTGTGGTAGGCCTTGTGGGACTCTGTCCCAGTTCATCCCGAGAAGGACCCGGCAGGGGGACATAAAAGTCACGGTCAAGAACCCGGGCCAGCCGGGCGTGGTGGCACACGCCTGTAATCCCAGCACTCAGGAGGCTGAGGCAGTAGGATTGTTGTGAGTTCGAGATCCGCCGGGGCTACAAAGTGAGTTTAAGACCAGCCTGAATTGCATAGCGAGACCTTGTCTCAAAAAAGACAAAACAAACAAACAAACAAAAGAATCTGGGCTGGACTCCTGGACTCCCCGGTTTGCAATCTCAGCTGCCGCATGGGGTCAGGTAAGCTATGGATGCCTCTTTGCCTCAGTTGCCCTGGTGTGCACACTGGAGGTTGAGCAGTGCTTGGGTTTGGGGACTGGGCCCCCGGGTTTTGCAGATGAGACAGCGGAACTCCAGAGGGAAGTTACTTCCCACACTCGCCCGGACCCTAAGTGGCTTCCAAGAGCTGGGCCTGGGCGGCCTCTGCATCCTGCTGCTTTCTCTGCCTGTCCGGGGCAGATGCAAGAGGAAGCCGGAAGCCCTGGGGTAGCTCATGAGGTTCCAGACGGGCAGCCGCGATGGGTCTGCAGCGTTACGCAAGCGCCTCTCCCATGGCCACGGTGCCTCAGCCCGGAGGAGGCAGGCCTTGAAGTGAAGGCTTCCGAATTCAGCCCAATTTTAGGAACTGAGGATTTTGATGATAAATGTGGGGATGAACTTAGTGTAGGTGAAACGTTTCTCGTGGGAGGCCAGGAGGGAATGGCTGGAAAGGGCCGGTGCCTGAAGATGCTCATTACTGCCACGAGAGGGCAGCAGAGCCCAGGCTCTGTCTTCCACCCGGCTGCAAGGCAAGGCGGGGCGGTGCGCGCTGCACAAAACGCGTCCTGAGCTGCCTGGCCCGGATCATAATAAGCCATCTCCAAAATGTAAGAACAACAGCGATGAAGGGGACCTCAGAAACGACCTGGTCCTCATCTGGTAGCAGGCCAGACAGCATTCAAAGGCTCACATGATTTCGTCCAAGCCGGGGAACCGATGAGAAAGTCGGAAGTAATACCCATGACTGTGTCTCTTTAACACTATGGAAACAAACACGAGCTCATTTCCAGAAGGAGCATTTGGGGAGCCCGGTGCCCCGTCCGGAAGTGAGCCCCTGCCTCGTGCGAGAGCGGGCGAGGCCCTGCCTCGTGACCCCCGGGTAGGGGCAGCAGGTCCGGCGGAGAGGGTCGGGGTGGAGCCCCTGCGACGCCCCTCGGCGTCTCTGGGCCCAAGCGCAGCAGCGAGGAGGGGATGGCGCCGGCGGCGGGACCCCGACCCTGGCAGTGGCCACGGGGAAAGGACTGCGAGCCAGGCACAGAGTAACAAAACGGCTTTTATTTTTAGTTATTATAAATACATATTACTATATTTACTAGTGACAAACCAGAACCCATGAAAATAACTTTAACAATACTCAATCTTAGAAATGCAAAGAGGAATGCTGCGTGTTTTTATTTTTTTTTTTTTTTTTTTTTTTTTTTTT
>NW_004955456.1:16203030-16215119 GCF_000276665.1 Chinchilla lanigera
TTTTGGTTTTTCTCCGGTACCGGGAACCGAACTCACGACCTTGCGCTTGCCAGGCAGGCGCTTTTGCCGCTGAGCTAAATCCCCAGCCCCCATGCTGCGTGTTTTTAAATAGATGCTTCTTAGGAGCGGCGTGCCAACCGTTCTCCGGCACCCGAGGCACTCGGCGCTGTCCTTGGTCCTGAACGCGGATGCCCGGAGCAGGAACCTCTGGCGCCGGCAAAAAGGCCTCGCCTGAGACATGGAGACCTACGCGAGCTTCCACGGTGTCGCTTTATCCTCTTCTTCCTCGCTCGGTACAGGGGTTGCTTCTCATCCGATTCCTGCGGAATGCTCGCAGCGGGGAAACGCTCCAGCAAGCGTGGCCAGGGCCGGTCTTGTCACTCCCAGCCTCCCCAGCTCCCCGCAAAAGCGCCTTTGCCTTACATCGCTGTCATTATCACCTGGGGCCTCTGAATATGGATCTGAAAAGAGAGAGAGGACCAGTAGAGGGCTGGGCCCGTGGGCGATCTGGGCTTGGGTGGTTTGAGAGGCTTGGGCCCGGACAAGTGCTCTGCTTAGAACTTGTTCTAGAACTCGGGGTCTGGCACCAGGAGGTGTGACTTCTTTCCCCGTTGGGTGGCTCTGGCATCCTGGCCTGGGGTTTCAGGTCTGCCCTAAGGCGCTCGGTCTAGAGTACAGTGTCCGGAACCAAGCACACTTGGTATTTTGTCCTCAGATTTCCACCCAGTGGAAATATTATTGTGGTCATCAAGGTTGGTCACCCTTTACCCCAGGGACCAGTCTCGGCCTTAGTCATCATGTGATGTTAGGTATCTCTTAAGGGGCGGAATAGCATTACCTACAACATATCAGAAGTGTTTAACCTGAGTCTAATCATGCCTTCATGGTTGGTTGGTTGATTGATTTTCATTTGAACTACCTATCTAAGCAAAAATAATACTTCAGTAAATACTTCTACACCTCCTCCAGATAGTGATGTTTAAGATGCAAATTTTTCTTCAGATCTGTCTATTCCATTTTTTCTGAATCATTTGGAAGTCAACTGTAAATATTATGACAGTCACTCTCTAAATCCTTCTGTGCATTTTCCCAAATGACATCACAAAGAAATATTCAAACTTGGAGTACCGGACACCCTTCAGTTCCATCCTAGACACTTTAAAAAATAGCAGGCTGGGTGTGGTGATGCACCCCTGTAATCTCAGCACTGGGGATGCTGAGGCAGGAGGATCGCTGTGAGTTCAACATCAGCCTGGGTTCAAAAGTGAGTTCAAGGCTAGCCTGAACTGCATAATGAAACCCTGTCTCAAAAGGACAAAAAAAAAATTATTTTTTTGTTTTTGGAAACAGGGTCTCACTATGCAGTTGAAGCTGGTCTTGAACTTGTGATGACCCTGCTTCAGTCTTCCCAGTATTGGGATCACAACCACCACACCTAGCCAAAAATACAGTATATTTTTTAATGCAGGAGTTGGTTCAAGGTGGAAAGATCAAAAATAAATAAAAAATAAGAAAAGTCAGTGAGTGAAATTTGTTGTATCCACATATGGAGAAAATACAAGATTCTTTAGGCTGAGTATGTGATGCATTCCTGTGATCTCAGCACTCTGAGAGGCTGAGGCAGGAGGATCACAGGTTTGAACCCAGTCCAGGCAACTCAGTGAGTTAGTGAGACCCTGTCTCAATATAAAAAAGGGCCGAAGCTGTAGCTCAGTGCAAAGGGCCTTGAGTCAAGCCACGTACTGGGGGTGGGATTTCTTAGGTCAGTTATAAAAGTTGGATACTGGATGATGTTATGGAATTATTGACCGTTCACTGTATGGAAGGATGGGGATATATGCAGAACGGCTCAGGGAGCGACTGTCACAGTATTTGCAGCTGACTTCCAAATGGTTCAGCAAAAATCGAGCAGACAGATGTAAAGAAAGAAAACATGCATCTTAAACATCACTATCTGGAGGAGGTGTGTATTTACTATAGTATTATTTTTACTCCGATGTGTAGTTCAAAATTAAAATCAATCAACCAACCAACCATCAAGGACATATTTAAAGTGTGGAAAGAAACCTCAGGGCCTGCAGCCTCAGGGGTCTATGGAAGGTAGATTCCACCTTGCTCACACTCCCTCCCAAGTTATGCTAATTCCCTAGCAGTAGGGTCCAGGGACCATGGCCCAGACCAAACAAATCATCAGTGTGGCTTTGCTTTCCTGAAGGCCCTACTCCATGGGAAGGGGGCTGTGGGCTCAGGGCAGGGGAAGCCATTCTTCCGGCCATTCTGACCTCTGCATTTGAGTTCACGCTGTCCAGGGAGGGCTGGAGGGTGCCGTAGATAGAGTCCACCTGCGCATACTCTAGAGGAGGGAGCCCCGCCAAGACAGATGGTTAGGGAAGGTGAATGATCCTCTCTCCCTCCAATCCCACCCAGTGAAACTGAAAATCACTGAAAATGTGGCGGACTGCCTCAACAAGGGGTCCCCAATCCCTGGGCCACAGAACACTATGGGCCTATTAGGAACCAAGATGTATAGCAGGAGGTGAGCTATATCCCCAGCCTGTTCTATTTTTTATTTTGCTACAGTATCTTACTAAGTCTCTAAGTTACCCAGGCTTGTGCTTGCGACCTTCCTGCCTCAGCCTCCCAGAGTGCTGGGATTATAGGCGTGCATCACCATGCTCCCCAGTTGGCACCAGATGTTTTAAAGATGGAAAATAACAATTCTCTCCCCACCATCAAGCCTTGGCATCCTCCCATGTGCCTCTTCTGTGGGTCCCCATACTCTGAGCCACTCTCAGTCCGGTGGGGGTTGCCAATACCTTCAGAGAGGTCAAAGCCAGTGTTATGGAAGGTCCCAGGCGTGGGTCCACCACCCTCTTCATACCACTTGTACAACTGAGACACTCTGTACTTTTGCCTATTGACAGAAACACCAGGGACCCTGTTAGGAGCAGGGACCAGGGACAAGGACTGGGGGACAAGCGACATCCCTGCTTTCTGCTCCCTGCCACCCACCCCCAGCTGGACAGACTGATGACAGGGAGAGGGGAGGAGCCGTGCTCACCTTTTTGCCATTCTCCTGGCACGCAGTGCAAACACCAGGAGGACGGCCATGACCACGAGCACCACAGCCGCCCCCGCGCCCGTGAGCCCGTACACCAGGCTCTTCTGGATGCCCCACTCACAGGTCTCCCCCTGGTACCAGTGAGTGGCTGTGATCAGGCAGCTGAGAAGGGAGAGGACAGTCAGTTCCCGCCTGGACCCGGGCCTGGTCCCACAGGGCCTCAGCCCTGTGCCTCTCCTCCCTGGACTAGCACGGGGCCCCTGCTGCGGGAAACAATCCCAGAATGACTCAGGCCTCTGCCCACGTGGCTCCTGTTTGCGGCCCTGGTGCTGGGCAGCTGGCGTCTCTGTTTAATTAGGTTTCAGCTGGAAAGCCTTCTGTCTTCCCTCGGAGGTTGGGCTTGGTGGGTTCCCATTCCCCGTAGTCGTGGGGCCGCCTTGGCTACTTTGCGGCAGGGAACAGGGTTCCAACTCTGGGGATGAGGCCCTCCCTCCCTGGTGGCCTGGGAGCTTCCTGAGGTTGGGGTCTGCCTTTGCTCTGGCAGATCCTGCCACTGTCCTCAGGAGGACACCTGTTCGAACACCCGTTGGGCCACCCGTGGGCTCTTCCAGACCTGGCCTTGGGGCCTTGGTGGTGTGGGTCCCTCTGACCCCAGTGTGGTTCCCTCTGGGCTGGACACATTCAGGAGTCTCAGGAACCTGTAACCTTGGCCTGCAAGCAGCGTCTGACTGAGCCTGGGCGTTGGGGGACTCACAGGGGCCAGGGTGGGACACTCACTTGCAGTGGGGGCCACTGCGCTGCATCTGGCACTTGCCGTAGTGGCAGTCCAGGGAGGCGTTGAAGCCGGGCATGCAGGGCGTGATGCAGTACGGCTTCTGGTCCTTGTACTCCACCGTGAAGTAGGCAGCGTAGGTCCCAGCCTCTTTCCGGCACTCCTCTGTGAGGATGAGGAGTCACGTGGTCAGGAGCTGGGAGTCGATGGGGCTCCTCCAGGGGTCCCACTGCCCCAGCCCTTCCCAAAAGCACAAGTGGCACCTACCTTCGGGATCATACTGGAAAACAGTGGCATTTTGCACCAGTGTGGCAGTTGAGTTGAAACACAGTAAGAAGTCTGTGAAAGAGACACGGGAAGCTCATGCGACAAGTGATCTCGAATCCTCGGGGGCCGAGGTGTGTGGGGCAGAGGGGAGCGGGTCTGTAAGGGGCCAGGAAGCCGCCTCCTCCCAGCACTCCCCACCCTCTCCTGTCTCAATCCACACACCACTCACTACATTCACAAGCTTCACGGAGCCACAAGTGTGCTAGCGTTTCCAGCAGAGCCCCGTCCTGCCGTGTCTGTCCTGCTGCCTCCCTGGCTTTGCAGCCTCCTTCCTGGGCTCTCTGGGATCTGCCTGAGCAGCAAGCTGTACCCGCCAGCTGGTGGGCCTCAGCTCCTGCAGCCCGCCCTGCTTTCCCGTCCCCCCTTGCCCCAGGGTGACAAAGACAAAACCCCAGGGAGCATGGCGCTCACCTACGCAGGTGTTATTACTGTTGCTTATCTGTTCTGCAGTTGCATTCAGGATTTTCTTTTCCACCTGCTCAGAGGCCTTTTCCAGCACCTGCTTGTACTCTGGAGTGTAATTGGTCTTCAGAATGACATCGTGCTCCACCACCACGCTGCCGGGCCTGGAGTAGGGGTGGGGGTGACATAGCACGGTTGGGCCTCGTCCCTGTCAGCCCGGGGGCTCGCTCTTCCCACCCCCTCTTCGGGTGGGCTCTGCCCCTCTGTGCCCTGGGAGCTCAAGGATGAGACGGTAAGAGGCCACAGCATAGGAGGTCCACCTCAGGGGCTCCCACAGGCTTGTGCTATGGTTTAGATCTAGAATGTCCCTCAGAAGACTCAGGTGTTCAGATGAGGGGCTTCTGGAAAGTCACTGGATCATGGGGCTGCTATACTCTATCTATCTATCTACCTACCTACCTACCTACCTGTCTATCATCTATCATCCATCTATCTATGTATTTATTTACCTAACTATCAAAATGAAGCCTATGTTGCCCGGGCTGGCTTCAAACTCCTAGGCCCAAGGAATCCTCCTGTCTCAGCCTCCTAAGTCATGGGACTACAGGTATGTACCATGACACCTGGCTTTCACCTACACACTATAAATAATCTCTGCGTTTCTTATGATACCTAATGCAGTGCAGATGCTATGTGCATAGCTGTTACACGATACTGTAGGGATAACGACAAGGGAAAAGTCTGTATGTGTCCAGTTCAGACACACTCCCCACCCAACTCTGAACATTTTCAACCTGTAATTTGTTGAACCCACAGGTGCGGAGCCACGGATATGGAGGACTGAGAGTACATACAATATAAACCCTGGGATCGCGGAGTTGGAATAACGCGTAAGCCAGCATCAGAGTGGGAAGGGTGAGGAGCTCTTCAGCTCAAGGCTGCCTTTTACCCTAAGGACAGTGTGACCTCAGCATAGTCACTGAGCTGCCTGGGCCTCAGCTTCCTTGTCCGTAAGATGAGGAGTTGGACCCCAGGCTTCCTGAGCTCTTCCCCACCCTGTGGAAGTGGCTGATTCTCACTTCCGTTCAGACTCCCAGATCTCCCTGGAGCCACCCACTGGGCAGAGAACCACTTTCCTTCTTTTTTTAATGCAGTCTTGGGGATTGAATCCAGGGCCTTTTCACTGAGCTACATCCCCAGCCCCCTTTTATTTTTTATTTAGAGACATGGTCTTGCTAAGTCGTTAAATTGCCCAGGTTAGGCTCAAACTTGTGATCCTCCTACCTCAGCCTCCCAGAGTGCTGAGATCACAGGCATGCACCACCACACACAGCGAAGGGGGGAGCCCTCAGAGCCCAGCTCCTCCTGTGTCTGGCCTGAGGGTGTGGGGTAGACACCCATGCCCGCTATCCAAAGCCGATAGCCACAGGGTTCATGTGGGGCTCGAGTGGGGATCTGAGAGGAGCTGGTTCACAGGTCTGAGAGCACACCAGCCCAGGAACCCCCAAGCAGCCGGCTGAGACCAGGAACATCAGTAAAGCCACAGGCTCTGTCCCTAGAGAGCCCATTCCTTCCCTTTCCTGAGAGACAGAGGGACAGAGAGAATAAGGACTAGGACCCGCCCTATTAGCACCCTCTCCTGGGGACACAAGGGAGGCCTTCCGGGGTCAGGAGAGACCCGTGCTGGAGAGGAGAGGAAGTGTTGTTCTCAGAAGAGCAGCCTGGCCTCCTGCAGGGCATGCAGCCTGGAAGGGTCGGCAGCACCATCCTTCATCCTTAGGGGCTGGATGGAAGGGTGCGGGGATTCTGGGGGTCAGCTCGCTTTGGTTTTTGTACCTTTTCTTCTGTTTGCTCTCAGCTATAAGTTCCTCACCAAAATTAGTAATTGTGAGTCTGATAGCCCTGGAGAAGGGATCTCTCCCTCACGATGGAGGGGCAGCTGGGGGACCACACCAGCCTCATTGGCCAGCACTGCCCAAAGGACCTCATGAAGCTGGGGTGGAGACAGAATCCCAACAGGGAGGGGGTGGCGGTCCCCTTCTTCAGGCTGCGTCGTCTGGCTTCCCCTCTGGGGATGGATGGGGTGTCCCTCACTCATGCCGCAGCGGCCGGGGTCCTAGGTTGTCCTTCTGTCCCCAGAAGAGCAGGGTTTCTACTTGAACGTTGGCTCTACCGCTCCATAATGGAGCCTCAGGCAAGCCCTTGCCTTGCCCTGTGCCTCAGTCTCCATCTGCACTGTGAGAACGTCCTGCGGCTCCCTCAGTAGGAAATGCCTGTGGAGCCATAGCTGAGGGGTGTTAGGGCCCACTTGCGGGTTCCTGCCCAGTCCACGTGTTGAAGCTCAAACCTCAGAATGTGACGGTCTTTGGAGACGGGGCCTATACAGTGAGGCTGTCGGGGTGGACACTAACCCAACTCCATCGGTGTCCTGGTATGAAGAGGAACTCTGGAGTCAGTTTATGCCTGTGATCCCAGCACTCTGGGAGGCTGAGGCAGAAGGATCAAGAGTTTGAGCCAAGGAGAGAAGCCCCAGGGGAAGCCAGTCCTGCTGGGACCTTGATCTCAGGCTTTGAGGCTGCTGGGCTGTGAGTGGTAACTTTCTGTTACATAAGCTGTCAAAGCAGCACCCCCAGGCTAACCTAGGCGGCAGCGTTAGACTGCCTCTATTTATTTACGACTATCGCTTGCACTCCAAAGACCTCTTCCTGCTGCCCCAGACACTCACCTCAGCTGCGTGATGTTGACTCCTTCATACTCAGGGATTCCGTCATAAATTATCTTCATCTGAAAGGAAGGGGCCACAGCATCACCCTGGAGGTCTCACCTCAGGGCCTGCTGGGCATCTCCATGCACAGAAAGCACCTCGGGCACCACCCATTGTTCCAGCCCACTGCCATCGGCACAGTCCCTTCCCAGAGCCCAGTGCCACCTCGCTACCACCCCCACCAGAACCCCTCAGTAAGCTCCCTGGTAAGCCTGGAGGACTTGGGGAACTCAGAAATTCACACACATCTACCAAGAGAACAGCCCTCAGCTGCCTTCTGTGTGAGTGTAAGTGCACGGGACTGAACCCAAGGCCTTCTCACTGAGCTGCATCCCCAGACACCACCCCCCTTTTGAATTTATGTTGGAGACAGGTTCGTGATAAATTGTCCAGGTGGGACTCAAATTTGTCATCCTCCTGCCTCAGCCTCCCAGAGTTCTGGGTCTATAGGCTTGCACCACCACACCTGGCTTCTTTCTTAATGCCTCCAGGCTCCTCCCTGAGGAGGACTTGCTCTCCCAAATGTACCTGCTCTGCGAATGTGGAATTGAAATTCTTGAATTCTTCTGAAGACGGGTCCTGCAGCTTACTGTTGTATTCTTGGCTGGTCACTGTCACAGTCAGTTTCTTGAGGGCAGAGACTGTCTGTGGCACAGCTGAAGGGCAGAGGGTAGCAAAACTCACTGATCTAACACTCCTCTGAGCTCCTTACCAAGAAAATCTGCACCCCCAGTGGCCCAGCGCTGGGTGGAGGCCGAGACCTGGGCCTCCCGTCCTGTCCCCTGGAAGGCCGTGGGGCCTCACTCACCCATCTCCACGCCGTCGACCACATCATCACACCTTGGCCCATAGAAGAGTTCGGGACAGAGGCACTTGAGCCCATCCCAGGAGCCTCCATTGTTGCAGACCTCGACCGCATACTGGCACCGATCTCCCGTAAATTGGGGAGGGCAGTAGCAGGCCTCCCCCGTCCATGACCCTCCATTGAGGCAGCTCACTGGAAGACATGGATTGCACAGCACATCACAGCCTGACACGTGCTCCCAAGGACATTCTCATGACACCCTGGGTGCACAAGTCGGTGAGTGTCATCCTACTGCCCAGGCAGGAGGGCTGAAGCGGAGAGAGGCTAAGAGGCCTGGCCAGGGTCCAGGTTCAGGTCCAGGCAGACTTGACCCAGTCCTGGACTCCAGCTCGTGTTACTTCAGCACAAAAATGTGAGCAAAGAGAACGGTGGTGCTGTGCCAGGTAAATGCCACCAGCAGGACTGAGAAGGAGGAAACAGGAGGCAGAGACTGAGAGAGCCCAGAGGAAGTGACCGGCTGAGACTGCACGGAGGTTGAGCACTGTCCCTCAGTGCCCACTTCGGAAGAGCCTGTATTGTTGCTATGAGAGCTGGTCAGGCTTCCTGTTTCATCTCCTGGCATGGGAGGTGTGTAGAGTTTAAATAGACAGCGAGTGCTTATAGACAACTCCTGATTAGCCATGCTGGTCAGCTGAGAAAATCCAAAGCTCTGTTCTTTTTGGCTCCTCTTGAAAGTCGCTGTGCCTGTGTAGCTCAGAATCCAGGTGTGTTCTGTTCTGGAGAGATACACCATATGGGAGTTCCCTCTGCAAAGACATGCCATGCCTCTGGCCTCTGGCCTCTGGCCTCTGGCTGATCTCAGCAAGTGGGGACACAGCCATGACAATCACACCACGTAGCTGTTGTTTATAGGTCTTTTGTCCAAGACATTTGGGAAGCATGGACAACATAAGCCAAGGCTCCTAGGCACACGGGAGACCCATAAATCCTAAATCAGCTCGTTCTCTACCCTTTTGTCCCTCTCTCTCCCTCTGGTATCACTGAGGATGCCTCAGCCTGATCTAAGTGCCCAAGCGCAGCTGAAAAGAAGTTACAGCTATCCATATAATAAAAAAAGAAGCTACAAATACAAAACCAGCTGCTGGGAAGCGCTGACCTTTTGCCCAACAGCCTAAAGGGAAGACAACCTCTGGGGGACAGGAAGTGGTAACCATCTGCCCTCAGAGGGGTGACCAAGGCCAATTGTGGACCCAGCAGTGGTGCAGCCATCTGGTATTTTTGAGTCACCTGCTGCAGTTTGAATGTGGTCTGTCCTCCAGAGGTTCCTAGGGGAAGCTTGACCTCAGTGTGATGGTATTGAGGTGGTGCAACCTTCAGGAGATGGAGCTGAGGAAGGTCACTAAGTCATGAGAATGCCTCTTTCACTGAGTAATGCTGGTCTCACGGAAAGGGTGAGGCCTTACAGGAGTCGATTCGTTCCTTCTAAAGGGTTGTTATGAAAGAATGACCCTGGCACCTCCCCCACCATCGTCTTCCTTCCTAACTGGCACACATGACCCTTCTGCATGAGCACACTTTCCTTTTCACTCATCTCCCATGTTGTAATGCAGCCAGATTGCCATTGCCATATGCCAGCATTGCTGCAGTTTAGATCAATGTCCCTTAAAAGCCTAATGTGTTCAGAGGTGGGGAAGGTAGTTGGATCATGGGATACTATACTCATCAGTGAAGTAATCATTCATGAATTTACTGCTGAATGTGCTGTTAGAGGCGGAGCCTGACTGAGGTTCCTCTTCACTGGGGTATGACTTGGAAGACTATATTCTTGCTCCTGGTTCCTCACTTCTCCCTTTGCTTCCTGACTGCCATGATGTGAGCAGCTTTGCTCCACCAGGCCCTTCCACCATGCCATTTCTGTCTTGGAGCCAGCTAACCCTGGACTGAACCCACTAAAACCATAAGCCAAGTAAATTTCTCCTCCTTTAAATTGCGGGTGTCTGGTATATATATACTTTGGTTAGGGACAGGAGAGTAACTAATACAAGCACTACGATATTCAGACCTCTTAGCCACTAGAAACAAGAGCCAAGGGACCTCCTTCCATATCCATTACCCAGCCTTAGGAGTTCTGTTATGGCAACACAAAACAGACTAAGACAACACCTGCATGGCTTTCCAGGAACACAAGGCCCAAACCTCCTGAGGATGCTCAGGCCCCTTGTCTGACCAGAGAGCTCAACAAGACAAAGACACACTGGGGAGAAACTAGAGACTATAAGTGAGTACACACTCAGACTACACAACAATGCTGATACACATCAAGATCTGCCAATTTCACACTAGCCAGCATAAAAAGAGTCGAGGGATGCCAGGGATATAGCTCAGTGGCACAATGCCTGCCTGGCTAGCATGAGGTCCTGAGTTTGATTCCTGGCACCAAAAAAAAAAGTCAAGGAACAGCTGTATAGCAGAGAAAAAGTAGGAGAAATAAGAACAGAGAAACCCTCAGAGGGAAGAAGGGGGGACTGAGAGCTGAGAAAAGAGAAGAAAATGTTATTTGCTTTGAGGGTGAGGACGCAAGGGATAAGAAGAAATCAAACAAAAGTGAATGGTGGCGAAGACACTTCCAAGACACTTGTGACTAACATTGCAAAACCAGGCTGAGCACAGTGGGGCACACCTGGAATCCGAGCACCCCCGAGGGTCTGAGGCAGGATAATTACTGGGTTGTATGCAACCTAAGTAACCAAGTGGTTTAGCAAGGTCCTGCCTCAAAATAAAAAGGAAAAAAAACCAAAAACCAAAAAACTGTAATCTACCTAATTGTGCAGGACCTGAGTTAAAAAAAAAATAAATAAAAACATCAATCCCCTGCCCCTGAAAAAATCTACAAATTCAGGCCTTCACATTTTAGTATGAACTAAAGGAATGGCAAAACCCACTAAAAATGTGAACATGCAAATAAAATGTCTGGACGTTAAAAGGCTACAGCACTCAACATGCTAGATAAACAGTAACATAAACGGGAATGAGGAGAGATAACTGGGGATTGATTGTGCCCGGGCAACAGAGATAAAGATCTCCATCAATAATATGAAATTGCTAACAAAACAAAATTTAAAAAGTAGAAATGTGACCAATAGGATGAAAGGACTTGCAGAGCTGTTATGTAATAAAAACTTAAAAAAAAGAAGCACGTCCATAATTCAAGAATTCTGATAGGCTTAAGGGGGAGAACCCAAGCTCAGGGTGAGCCTGGGCACAGGATAAATGCGGCCCTAAGTAAAAATAAAAACACACAAGTAGAGGAAATGTAACTTAGTGTACAAGCCCTTGGTGAATACCAATTGGAAAAAAAGGGGAGGAAGAAATACAGCATTGATTTAATACGATACAGAAAAACAAGGAGTGGGAAAGGTTAGGGATGGAACGCACTGATCCGTATTACACAACACAATGTGAAAACTCTTACCTGGGGTGGTCGTAGAAACCATGGGTGGGGAAGAAGAAGTGATGGCCGAGGTGACAATAGTGGAGGCACTGGCAGAGTAGATGGGCTGCGGAGTAGGCGTGCCGAGAGGACGAGAAGGACTCACACTGATACTGCTGTTCACGCCAGGAGGACTCACAGACATTGAGGAAAAAAGAGTTGTGCTAAAGGTGACACTAGAGGATACACTACTTAAATGAGCAGTAGAAGACAGAGACTCGGAGGTGCCCGGGCCGGAGGCGGGGGCTGAGCTGACACCCGAGGAAGTAGCCCAGGGCCCGCTGGTCTCGGCTGGACGAGTGGTGGCGGTCACGCCGGCGTCACCAGGACTGGTCACCGGCTCGGTGCTCCCCGGGATGGTGATGGTGGTGGGCGCCGGGCTTCCTCCCGAGGTGGCGGGAGCAGGCGCGGCGCTGCTGACAGCGGGCGTCGCGGAGGAGGCCGCCTCGGCAGGTGTGGGGGAAGGCG
>NW_004955457.1:0-38087 GCF_000276665.1 Chinchilla lanigera
GCTACACACGGGTTTTTGGGCTTGTTTTCCATCTCGATGGTTGAGATTTTGTTGCATGCTCTATCCTCAGCACCAAAGACGTGATCTGGCACGTCCCTTGTGATTAGTGTACATCCGCAGAAGAAATGAGGGTCAAATGGGGCGGAGGATGCGTGTAGTGTGCTGGGTCCACTTGCCGTGACCCCGGACTCCCTTCGGCCCATGATCTCTGGTCTGTATTTACCGGTCCATCTCCTGCTCCCTCACGCATCTGGTTTCCCTGAGAAGGGGTTGTTCCTCAGTGCAGGTTGGAGGGTACTGCTTAGTGGAATTCTTGGATACTGCGGCGCTCCTGCTCCTCTCGTGGAGCCCTTTCGTCCTTCGTGTCCTTCTGGAGGCTCCTGTGTCGTCTCGCTCCTTTGTCTTCTCTTCCTCTTCTCGTTCTCATTCTACTTCTCTTTCTCCTTCTCTTTCTCATTCCACTCCTTCCTTCTTCTTTCTTCCTTCTTTCTACCTCTTCCCCGTTCTCCTCCTCCCCTCTCCTTCTCCCTGATCCCCAAATCCACTGCTTCAACCAACACCTCCTGAAGCTCCAGTCCCTTGTACACTGGATGTCTGCTCGCATGGGGACATTCTGAAGACACTGCCTGGTGGCTGCAGCTGAGCCCTTCATCAATCTATAGCCTCCTCCTGCCTCAACTTTCCCTGCACTTACTTAAAGACCCTTGAAAACCTGCTTAAAACTGGATATTGGGCAAAATAATGTTCATTTATATTTGACGTGCCGACCCCCAACAGAAGGTTTTGTTTTCTGGTGCAACTGAAACTTTTGGAATGTCCCACTTAGACATGAAGGCTTCAGGAAGGAAGCACTGGCAGTTGCAGGCAGAAGTGAAAACAAAGAGAAGAAAAAAGGAAAATGAGGAAGAAATGGAAGATATGCTTTTCTAAATAAAGATGAGTAGAAGGGTGATAGGTAGTGAAGTGAAATGGGAAATGAAGCATATATCATGTATAGGAACAAAATCCCTATGAAGAATTTTATCATTATGTATATCTAAAATGTACCTATAAATTGAAAAGTTAGAAAAGTTGAAAAGAAAAAGAGGGAGGGCTTTGGAAGACACCATCTCAATGTGAATAACTTCTCTCTCCTGTCCTGTTTTGTTCAGGAATCTAAATGACAAACATATCCCAAAGTGTACAGGATGTGTTCATCACAGTGCTTTAGCTGTGTCCCAGGACCTAAATTTGGGTATGATTTCCTGGAAAAGGGCTTTTGTTTGATGAGAAGGGTAGCTATGGGGCTCTTAAATGCCTGCTCCCCCCCATGACATTTAGATGTGTTTTCTACACTTGACACATGAACTCGGATTTGAAAACTGGGATTTGGGATTCCTAGGTGCTCCTTGGCATTCCCTCCCTACCCCATCCCTCTCTTGCAAACTCCTTCTTTCATCTGTTCCCTCAGCCTTGTACTTGGTAAAATGCTGCAGATACCAGTTTGTCCTCAAATACTTCCTAGAAAGCCTACATCCACCCTCTTACTCTGTACATGGCATAGAGGGATGTGGATCGTGGAAACTGCTTGTTACTTGCTGAGAAAATGATGTTCATAATGGGTAAGTGACTTTTCCAAGCGGAGCTAGTAGCAAGGGATGGAAGCACACTGACTCTCAGCACAGGGTGTCAGCTTGCCAAGCCTTGGCTCCGGGGCTCTCTCTCCAGTGTCTTCTCCATCACTATCTCCTGCTTTTGTCTTCCAGGAAGTCCCACCTCCCTCATGAAAGCCTGAGATGTCACTACTACACAGGTTTTCTAGACTTCTTTGCCATCCCCATATCAACAGAACTTCCAAGAGCTCAAGGATTCAGATGGAAGAGACTCCCAGGCTGAGGGCAGTGCTTTTGTTCCAACACTCAGGGAACCCTCTAAGTGCATTTAGTCATCTCTCTTCTTTTCTTTAATGGCACGTATCTGTGCGCAGTGGTCTTCATTGCCATCTTTCTCCACTCTGCATTGTAATATGTACTTCATGAGAGTGGATTCTTAGGATTCTTAGCTATGTCACTCAGAATCTGGAATGGTGCCCTACACCTAATGGGTGCTTTCCATGTGATTATTCAATGTGCAGAGGTCTGCATGTTCTCTGCAGCAAAACTCCCCAAGACCCCAAGTCCTGGGCTGTGACTGTGAGAGGACTGGCTGTAGAGCTGAGGGTGCAGGGAGGAGTTAGTCACTGATGGTGTTGGAGACTAGTCACCTGGCCAAGTGGAGGTGGGAACGGGCTGAGGGAGTTCACAGTGAAAGGAGGCAGGGACTGGGATAGCCCACTGCCTTGTGCCATCTGGACAAGCTAAGCAGCTTTCCTCACCCCCTCTGTCCCACCTTTTCCTCCCATTTGTTCATGTCATCACTGTCCCTGATTAACACCAAAGATAAGAGTGCCGTATGAGATGGTTAGTTGCATTTCCCTAATCAGTGAGTGACAGTTTCTGTCTTGGGTGTGACCCTGGGAGAGACAGTACAGAAGACTTAAAGAAACTCAATGATTGTAGAAGAAACAAGACGGGCTGTGTGTGCTGCCAAATAGTGCCCCTCATTTATTTCACCCTCATTCTGGTCCTGCTTCACAAACTTTTAAAATTGCAGATTCTGGGGCCCCATCTCCAGAGTTTACAATTCAGTGGACACGAGAAATCTGGAGTTTCAGGAAGCATTATGGATTCTAAGGCAGGTGTTTAGGATCATTACACTTGGAGAAACTCTGCCTTTGCCAGCAGCGTCCTCGGAGAGTTTCTCTGCATTTGGTGAAATGATTTCTTCTGTTTGCTTTTGGGAGTAGATATTGCTGGACTCATCAGTTAGCTATCTGATTTATTTTTAGGGGATACGATGGAATTTTGAAGTTACTTTTGTACAATGCTCCTGTAGCCTGTGGTCTGGCTATTCTTTGTGGGGTTCTTTGTGTCCTTTCCAGATGGCAAAAGCTCCTTGGACACATCGAACTGTGTCTACATCAGTGCATCCACAGATATGGGAGAGTGTTTAGCTATGGCAGTATAGTTAGATACGGAGTCCAGTTTAATATTGCAATATAGTTGATGTGGAAAAGATGTCAATGTAGTAAATAAGTGTTGGTTGTGCCCTGCCAATACCATTCCCTTTTTATGCTTGCAATTGATTTTCCTTAGGAAACTATCCCTCTCCTGCTATTAGTCGTAGAGGCTTACTATTCCTGTCTCTCCAGTTCCTCCCATTCAAGCACCTTAGGGGTATGCAGGAGACTAGAGCCTTCTGGGCACATATATTCCATCCTTGTGAACACAGTAATTGGTTCTATTTTAGGTTTATTTATCAACTTATGGAAAAGAGGTGATCTTTTTTGTGTTCAGATTATCTGCAGAAAAAATGTGCAACCCAGGGCTTCTGGGGACCTGAGAGTGCTACCGACTCACAGCCCAGAGAGGAAAGGAAACTGTCCCCTCATCTTTTGAGTGCCTGCATCCACTTACGTCTAAAGCTGTATTACCTCCGAGCCTTCCAGTACCCTGAGAGAGTAAATGACTTTTTATACTTAAACCACTTTGAGCAATGTTTTTGTCACTGACTATTAACAGCTGATGGATACCTAGAGGATAGAGGTCACAAACATCTACACAAAAGGTATTAGATGGAGTTGATACCCAACAGGTCTGATTTTTCTTGGTGGTAGGCCTGATTTTTCCTCAAGAGGTTTGAAGAAAAACCTCATGGTATGCTTGATGCTTCCCTTGGCTTGTCTCACATGTGTTTTTATTCTCTCCAAGGGCATCTTTTTAAAAGCTGAGTTATTCCTAATATCTTCATATATGTCTAGAAAAGATTCTCCACTGAATTTTGAGGAAAGCAGAACTGCTTGTCACTTCAAACTGAAGAATGAACAAAGACTATGATTATTAAGTTTTTCTTAGAATATATATTTGATGGGGACGGGCACTGAAGGTGACCAGCAGGCAGCACTGAATAAAAATGATGTGAAGATTTAGAAAGTATTTTGCATCATGGGAAACCACAGAGAGACAAATGCTCAGATGGCAGTTATTGTCTATTTCTCTTCAGAGTAGAGAAACCAAGCAGAAAACTGAAATAAAAGTCTCATTTGGATAAATCTAACTATGCTGCCTTATATGTGGCCCAAAGGAGAACACAGCTCTGTCATGAATAGCTTCCTCCTAGTCACAGTAACCCTCTTCCTGTCTCTTTACTTCAGTGGGGCTGTGACAGGTGAGTTCTCAAAGCAACAGAAACTTAAAAGAAATAAAAAAAGAAAAATTGTAGTGATTGACAGTAACAGGGTAACCCACAGAATGAGGGAGTACTAGAGAAGTGGAACAGCTTGGCCTTGGGAGACATGGGAGCAGGAAAGCTCCAGCCATCTACCCAGCAGTGACCTCGTCAAGGTGCTATCCCTAAAATAATTCATGTCTCAATTGCAGCCATTTTTCATCTTTATATCCTTGCCATTAAGGTGAAAAGTGTTGTTTTTGTTTTTTTTTTTAACCAGGAATTGAGGGGCTGGGGATTTAGCTCAGCGGCAAAAGCGCCTGCCTGGCAAGCGCAAGGTCGTGAGTTCGGTTCCTGGTACCGGAGAAAAACCAAAAAAAAAAAAACCAGGAATTGAACTCAGGACTTTGCTCTTGCCAGGCCAGTGCTTGTACCACTGAGCTATATCTCCAGCCCTCAGGTGAAAATGGTGAAAGGAGTGTTTAATTGCACCTTTTGGTCAGTGTCCAGCCCTTGGTGGGGCCAGAGGTGATGGATGTGGTATCTTCCTTGTCAGATCCAACTCATGGCTTTAGGGGTGTTCTTCAAAGGGCAACAAAATGCTTCTACTGAAAGGAGGAGTGAGAGACGTAGAAACAGAAACAAGAGACCCTAGGAGGACCTTTGGGTGGCTTTTGCTTTGGTGACATCATCATGTCACCAAATCACACTCTCACACTCATCATCACACTCTCCAGTGTGACTTTGCAGATATGAGACATGTTGATTCTCCATCGCAGGTGGCTTGGGGTGAGTGACACTGCGGAAGTTGGTTCAGGGTCCGGGCTCACTTAGATCTTTATTTTCTCTGAGGAAAATAGCACTCTTTAGCTCTTCTCTACTGGATTTGGGTGACTCCTACACATATCTTTTAGAAATTCAGCATAAATTTCTAAGCAAACACTAAATAGCTCTTGTTTTCTACTTTCTTACACTTATCAAACTCATTTTTTATGTGCCCATTTGTACCTACTGTTTTAGATATTGCCCTACAGCATCTCTTTTCTATTTATTGAGTCTTTACTACAGATGCTGGGGACATTGCAAAGAACAAGACAAAGTCTCTGTCTTCGTGAATGGAACACACATACTGTAGTACCTGCAGTACCTGCCTCAATAAATAATTGTTGAGTGAATAATTACATGACACCACCTCAGGCTATGTTGCTCCAAGCTGTTTTTTTTTTTTTTTTTTTTTTTTTTAGTGAAATGCATCTTTGATGTGGCATTGGATTAAATACCTTGAATTTCTAATTTTTCTTCTTTGTATATGCCTTTCCCTCCAACTCTTAGAAATTGTTAGTAAATTTTTAAAAGTTGTGATGTTCCAAGGCGTACTAGTTGTTTGCAAAACAGACTGTAGTTTTCCTTGTCCTGGAGAAATCTAAAAATAGAGGTAATCCTATTTTCTAGTTCTGCCTTGAAAACAAAGCAGCTGAGGAGTCTGTGAGTCATCAGTTGCCCCAGGGGACTGCCCACTCCCCTGACATCAAGTACCCAGGGGCTTTTGAAAAATGTCAGATGCTGCTGTGTGTGGTTAGTGGTGCTGGCGTCAACTCAGGCAGCCCAGAAGCATTCTAGCACCATTTTAAAAATGGAGAAGCTCACTGCTCTTCTGTGAATGATATCTGAAGTAGGAAACAGGGAAGCTAAAATGTGGTCTCATCTATCTAACCTAGGAAGCTGAAGCTAGAGGGTTGGATAGCCTTATCAAAGGACTTTATAAAAAACAGGAAGATCATGAAGGGATTCAGCAACTGGGAGGAACAACAATATGAAAAACTCTGATATGACAATCCTTTATAAACTAATACATAGATTACTTACATTAGTTAAAAAGAATGAGATAATATTACATGTACTAACAAAGATTTATTGAGACATTATTAAGTGCAACAAGCTTGTAGTAGATGCATGCATAACTTTTATTAAAAAAACTCACTAGTAATAACAACCCATGCAGTGATGCTAAGTCAGAGGGGATCTATCTATCTATCTATCATCTATATCCTGTAAAAGGTTTGTATCATCCTGGGACTAATGATTGCCTTGGGGGCTGTAGAAAATAAATCAGGCTTGTACATTGGGATCAAAAAGAACTTGACCTGTAGTATTTTTTTTTTAAGGGGGAATATTTTATTTAGTTTTTTTTTTTTTTTTTTTTTGGTCTTTTTGAGACAGGGTCTCACTATGCAGTTCAGGCTGGCCTTGAGCTCGCTTTGTAGCCCAGGCTGGTCTCGAACTCAAAATGATTCTCCTGCCTCAGCCTCCTGAGTGCTGGGATTACGAGGGTGCTACCACACCCAACTCATTTGTAAAACTCATTTTAAACTTGAATTAATTTAGAAAGAAACATAGTAATTATTAAAGAAGGTATATACCAGACACGATCTTTAGTAAGGCAAGGCGTTGATCTTTGGATCAGATTTGCTTACTTGTTTCTTTTTGTTGTTGTTTTTGAGACAGGGTCTCACTATGTAGTCCAGGCTGGCCTTGAACTCATGATGATCCTCTTGCCTCAGCCTCCCGAGTTCTGGGATTACAGGCATGCACCACCACACCCGGCTGGGTCAGGTTTATTAAATAGACATGCTTCTATGGCTTTCTGTAAATATCCTGTCAAAATAGAACACATAAAATATGCCTACAAGTTGCAGAGGTGCAAATGTGAAAGGAAATACTGCTGTAGGCAAGCTGAGTATGGATTCCCACAACAGGTCTATATTACTTGGATTTGATAAATACTGTTGGATTCTGATATTTCTGAGGCTTTGTGGTCTTTAAATGATTTCATTTGAGTCTCAGAACTGTGCCCGGGAAGGACAGATTTGTCCTTTTCACTTCACAGATTAGAAATCTCAGTTTCAGAAAAACTGACATCTACAAACCAAAGTTAGTAAAGAGGAAAAGCACCATATTTCCCAGGAGCTGAACGCTTCTTCTGAATTTTCCATCTCAACAGATCTGACTCTAGAAGTTAATAGTAGCTGTCAGACCCTAGACTTCATCTTCTTCCTAGCTGAGTTCACATTTCGGCAGCATCCTTTACCCACTGTCTACTTAAACCTAGGTGGAGTAACTCAAAATCCAATTTCAGAACATGGTTGTTGCTACCAAGGGGATTTTCTGGCTGTTGGAAGTTTGCTATTTAGAACATTACTCAACCTCCAGTCCGGAGCCAGTTCTGAGTGGTAAGAGACAGTTGTGGGCTTGATACCACAGTCTGTGCTGTATGGTGACAGCTGGTTCCCTTTCTTGTTAACATTTCGTGATGGATCCAGACTCTGTCTCTTTAAGTAAGAGGCCAGAGAGCTATTCTATTACTTTTTCTTCTCCTTCAGTAGCTTCTAAATGAATATGCACTTGGTAAGTCCCTCCAGCCTCACACAGTTGACAGAATAGGGCAAACCTATGTGTAGTAACACTTTTAAAAGTAAGTCTCCCAGGAGCTTTGACACTTCTAAAAATAAAGTCTCACCCTTCTGCCTCACTCCTCCAAACCTGCTCCTCCCATGCTGTTGTCTCAGTCAACCGTAATTTAGCCTTCACAGCTTATAAACTCCAAACCTTAAAGTCACTTCTATCATTTTTGCAACCTTACTTGCAATTTTTTAGCAAATCTTCTTAGCTTGACATTCAAATTTCATCCAGAGTCCAAACATTAACAGGACAACTGCTCCGATTGTGTTGTAAGCCACTGCCATGTGTCACTCAGACTGTTAGCATGGCCTGTGTTGGCATCTCCCTACCACACATCTTGGCACCCAGTTTCTTCTCAAGACACCAAGAAAAGGAGCCTATTTCCATCCAGGTCAGTCCATGTCACTCCTGTTCAAAAACTCCAAATCAGCTGACAAGAGCAAAATCCAGAGTTGTTTTGATGCCCTACAAGATCTCTACCATCTCCTACTACTGTCCCTACAACCTCTTGTCTCCAGGGCCTCTAGGGTCCACATTCTTTCTCAGGCACCTTGTAGTTTATTCTGTCTCCTCTCGGTTATGGCACATTGCCTTCACTCTGCCTGAAATGCACTTTTTTTCTGAGTCACGGGTGGCTTGCTCATCATCAAGTCTTTGCTGAAATGTCTCGGTCTCAGGGAGGTCTTCTCTGACCACCTCATTTAAAACTGTGTACTCCTTTCTCCAACACACACGCATGCGCACACACACCCTCCCTGGCATTTCTTGTCTCTCTCCTCTTAGTTCTTTCCATAGCATATGTCATTTTTAAAATACTAAATAATGTACTTATTTATCTAACTCCCCCCTAGAATGTTTACTCCTTCAGAGCAATGATTGTTTGTTTTCTTCACTGCCATGTTCCTGTCTCCAAAACATGCCTGGGACATAACATGCTCAATAAACATTTTTTGAGTAAATCAGATTGGCAAAGACAAAATGCTAACTTGCACTTTGCATTGTGGGACAGGGAGTTTAGGGAAATGCTTTCATATTTCAGAATGTACATTGGGTTTATTAATTGGAGAGCAATTTAGGAAGATCCATCAAAATTAAAAGGGCCTTTTACCCAGCAAATGAACTGCCAAACATTTATTCAGTAGATATTCTTACAGATATGCCTACATACACTGGTTTAGGGATGTTCCCTGTAGCTTTTTCTTAATAATAAAAGGCCGGAATTAATTTGAATGCCCATCATTGAGGGTCTGGTTAAATATATCTGGACATCCATAAGAACGCATAACATGTGAGTGTTGAAATGCAGAGGAAGAGACGTGTGCATTGTAACTGTGGTTCCCAGGACATATTGAACGAGGCAAGCTAGAGGCAGAAACGTGTGGAGTGTGCTGCAGTTTGGGCAAAAAAGGAGGAAGATATGTGTTAACTATACTTACAGTTTATACAAGCATACAAAATGCCCTTATGCCCAACTCCACCAATACATGAACATGGAATAAACAGCCCTGGAAACTCACAGGTTGTTGTCATTTTGAGGTGGTTATTTCAGGACTGGATGTTTGAAAACATTTTTCTTTTCAGATCATATACTGTGAACACATTACCTCAAAAGACCTCCCTTCCCTCTCTGATGCATCACTCCATAGTCTTTTCCTAATTTGTACTCAGCGTGGGGCTGGCAGGTTAAAAATACGTCTTAAACTCTGCTTTGAAGGCGGGAGGATGGGTGGGTGGTGAAGATCGTCTACTTCCTCTCGCAGTGAAGCCAATAAAAAGTATGAATAGATTCAGCCGGCCTCGTGCTCCGTGCTCCCCCTCGCCGCCTATCTCCAGACCCAGCCTATCTCCGGCGACCCGTGGGTCGCTGCCCTCGGATTTTGCACTCTGCCTGGAGTCCCAGCTTTCTCCTTAGAGGGCAGCAGCGGGGCGTCTCGGGGACGCATGCGCTCCAGTTTGCGCCCGGGGAATTAAAAGAAAGGGAGAAAAAAAACTCTCTCCAAACACACGCTCCAAACAAAATCTAAGTGGCGGAGAGGCGCGCGGCCTGCACCCCCGGGCCGTGGAGCGCCTCCACTCTCGTCTGCGTCCCCGGCCTCGGCGTGATGCGCACGGACTGGCCTGACACGCAGTGGCCGCAACTGTCCCCGCACCTGGAAGCTGGGGTGGCCGCGACTCAGGCGCGATCACGCGCTCAGACTCCCGCGCCCGCGGGGACCCTTGCTCTCCATGGGGCTGAGGGCCTGGCTGCGGACCGCCTGCTGCTTCTGCCACTGCCCGTGCCTGGAGGAGCCCTCTTTGCCCGAGAAGGAGCCCTTGGTCAGGTGGGTGCGCAGCGATCTGGGGTCACCTGGCCGGAGCCGGGCACCGCGGGTGTGGATCCCTCTGTGCCCCTCTGCACTGGGGCGATGGGCTTGCTGTAAGGTCACACTGAGACCAGCTCAGCCCTTTTGTCCCTTACCGGGTATCTTGGGTAAGATTTTTGTACTTTCAGGTTCCTTGGGTAAGATTATTTTGCCCAAAAGCACAAATCTTTGGAGGCAACTGAGACCCAGGTCGATGCCTGTGGAAAGTGCCAAGAAAGTGAGCACAGGGCCTGGACAGAGAAGATCAGGAGAGAAGTTTCCAGAGGGGTTTCATAAAACAAGTGCGATTGGATATTTGGGAGGTATATTATAGGGGAATAGGCAATTGTGGGTATCTATGATGCTCAGCAAAGTAGTTGGCTACTTGCTCATTCTTTTTTTTTTTTTTTTCCGGGACGGGGAATTGAACTCACCACCTGGCCCTTGCCAGGCAGGCGCTGTGCCGCAGAGCTAAATCCCCAGCACCGGCTCACTCAATTTTGTTACTGAAAGAAGACAGTTTCAGGGACTGAGCCCGAGGAAATCTTTTTTTCCATGAGGAAATGCATACTGTGTCAGGGATAGCCTGTTCAGTAGGATGTTGACTCATTGTAGGTTAAACGATGAAATGTGATGAACTGTAATGCTTATTAGCTACATGCTAAGAGGCTTTGTGAAGAAATCCTGCACTACAATTTTGTTTAGGGCTGTGATTTTTAAGCAGTGATTTTATATCTCGACTTTCCTGAAATTAAGACTCCACTAGGTTATTCCTTGGGGTAGATATGACAGAAACAGAATATTTAAAATCAAACTAGGAGAGTCTATAAGGTGGAATTTGAGATTTGGGTAAGCAAATTCTAAAGCCAGAGTTTCTTTCTTATGAGGTGTTCAACTAATGTAATAACGCTTTCACAACTCTTTCTAAAGCATGACTTTTCCTTATTCTATCAAGTCCAAACACTTCCCCTGACTTTAGAGCTCTTACATAACCCCTTCCTGCTTGTACACTAGTATTTTCCAATATATTAAATACTCTGTGCCCCTTGCATTGTAGGAACAATCCAGTCTTAAGTCTCTCCAAGCTTGCCTCAAGAGCTTGCCTTTTGCCTTGCTGCTCCTTCCTAATCTTCTTCTGAGGTCTTCTCAAGCAGTCTTCTTTGAATACACTGCCCTTTGTTCACCTTCCTCTTTTGTGATTAGGCCTTAGAATTTATTATCTACTTTAAGTTTACTTTTTAGTGGGCACACATGTATGGCGTATGTGATATATATACGTATAATGCACAATATTTTTTATTGTTTTTGCTGATAGTACTTACTTAGATTTCTAGATTACTGTGGGTAGGAAGAAAATGAGTCATCTACCCTTCGTTTAAGAGGTAGTGGGTAAGAATCTAGAACTTCGTGCTTTGAGTTATAGACTCAAGTTGCAAACGTTTAGTTGCCTTGAAATTCAGCCTTTCGCTTAGCCTCATCCTCAGAGCCTTGGGTGCTTCTAGTGTTCTGTCTAGGATTGCTACTTCAGCTAATAGTTTTGGCTCTTTTAAAATCTAGGCCCTCTCATACAGCTGGGCGTGGTGGCGCACACCTGTAATCCCAGCACTCAGGAGGCTGAGGCAGGAGGATCGTTGAGAGTTCGCAGCCAGCCTGGGCTGCAAAGTGAGCTCAAGGTCAGCCTGAACTGCATAGCGAGACCCTGTCTCAAAAAGACAAAAAAAACAAAAAACAAAAATCTAGGCCCTCTCGTATTTTGGCTGCAAATCAGTGAATTGTGCAAGTGATTTTAAGAAGACAGGGCCGGTTGGAGCAGCATAGCATAGTATAATGAATCAGATTGCCTTGTCAGAGTCACCTAACTGGATGAGTAGGCACAAGTTATTAAACTTATTTGTGCTTCAATTTCCTCATCTGTAAAATGGGGATGATAATACCACATACCTAAAAGGATTGCAGTGAGAAATGAAAGAAGATAATGTGTGTCAAGTGCTTAATGTAGTATCTGACACATAGTAAACACTCAATACAGTTTAGCTGTTATTAATTGTCATTGTTATTCTTCTGAGCATGTGAATATGAGTGGACTGATTTTATGTGGGTTAGTGTCCAATCTGGCACCATTTCAATGTAACTATTTCATAAGAGCAGCTTATTAATGGGCAAGTGGAACAATGGTATTGTGTGTGTGCGTGGTACCCGCATGTTTTTTCCAGTACAAGTCATTTGAAGGTCTGGTTTGAAATATTTTCGTGGTTTACTTTTAATTTTTTAAAATATACGATGCAGTAGTTTTTTCTATATACACAAAGTATATACTAATTCCAGTGCATTTTCTTCACCCTAAAGAGAAACACCATACCCTTAGGAATCACTGCCCCCCGCCACAGACAACCACTAATCTATTTTCTGGCACTGTAGATTTTCCTATTCTGAACATTGGTATAAATGGAGTCATACATGGCCTTTTATGTCTGGCTTCTTGCACTTAGTGTAATATTTTTAAGAATTGTGTTGTAGCACGTATCAGCGTGTCACTCTTTTTTATGGTGGAATGATATTCTATTGTATGATTATATCACATTTTGTGTATCTGTTCATCTGTTGATGGACATTCAGGTTGTTTTTACTTTTTGGCCATTCTGCATAATGCTCCTGTGAACATGTGCACATGTTTCTGCCTGATTTTGTTTCCCGTGGATAAAGTCCTGGGAGTGGAGTTGATGGGCCATATAATAACTGTCGTTTGAGGATTTTCTGTACTGTTTCCCAAAGAGACTGGTTTGAAACAGCCATGTGGTGAAGTCATGTGGGCAGGTGGTGAAGTCATGTGGGCAGGTGGTGAAGTCATGTGGGCAGATGGTCTGAATTATTATTTATTTGACAGCTTCATTCTTTGCATCTTTTCCCCTTATGTCTAAAAAAATATTTTGTGCAGACATCTTTTTTCTTTTCTTAACCTAGTCCTTTGCTGTCTACAAGAATGGTTTTCAAGTTTTATTATATTTCCCAGGGCAGGGGTGCCTAGAAGAGGCAGCATCAGGGGAAACAATACTTGTCATCGGTGTGCCTGCTCATCTCTGGCCCTTTCTGAAAACACGCAAGGGACTGTGTTATTTGCGGAAAAGCAGCTCTTGGTCTCAGCTTGTTTGCCTGCCTGACAATGCCACTTACATTTTTGACTTTGGTCCTTTTGCTTTTTCTGGAACCTTGAACCTTTAAGGGAAAGCTTGCACCTTCTGTGAGGTATATCTGTGCTTCCCTCACCCACTAGTTTGCTTTCCTTTTCCCTTTGTCTAGAAATATTCTAAAAGTTCCCTGACTAGCAATTCACTTTGATGTCGCCAGAGCATTCAAAGACCATTCTCTGCTGTCCTTTGTATTGTACACATGTGTCTCTAAAGAGTTGTCTACTGTATCCCCCATCTCCATTTTAAAAATTTTTTTATTTTTTTGTTTTTTTTTCCGGTACTAGGAATCGAATTCACGACTTTGTGCTTGCCAGGCAGGTGCTGTGCCGCTAAGCTAAATCCCCAGCTCCCCCCACCATCTCCTTCTTTACTACTATTATTTTTTTCTATAACCATCTGGTCAACTTGCTACAATTGCAGCTTTTGGGACCCATCCCAAAGATGTGACTTGGTTCGGGACAGGGCTTGGGAATCTGCATTTTAGTGAAAATGCCAGATGACTTGGCTATAAGTGGTCTGGTGACTGCTCTTGAAGAGCACAGCTGTAGAAGCTTACACTTGAGATGGGGTTGAGGGTTTAGCTGGCCTTCATGGGGCAAGCCCATTTAGGTAGTTTCTAATGTTTACTAAACCCTAAAATCTGGTTTCTGTCCCCATAGAATTCCATGAAAATTCTTCAAGAGAAAGAAATTGGATGTTGTTTTCTCAATATATGTAGAGTATTTCTGTGCTGACTGTTCTTTTACATCACCTCCTCCCTGGACTCCTCTGAGTTTGCATTCTGTCTCTTTGCCTGTGATCAGCCTCATTGAACTGTGATGCCTTTGCCCATGCTATCATTGCTAGTGGAAGCACATTTTTGTTTTCTCTACTTTTTAAAACTCTCCTGAGAGCCGAGAGTGGTAATCCTAGCTATTCAGGAAGCTGAAGCAGGATGATCCCATGTTCAAGGCCAGACTGGGCAATTTAGTGGGACCCTGTCTCAAAATTAAAAAAAAAAAAAATACTGAGGATGTAGCTCAGTTGTCCCTGGGTTCAATCCCTAGTACCACAAAAACAAAGCCAAGCCTCTGCTTAGTGTTAGAGATCCATTTCAGTTGCTGCCTTTCTGATGAAACATTGGAGTGTCTCTCTAAAAAGTTATGGTGTCTCTTTTCTTGGTTTTCACTCTTCAGGTCCCTTCTGCCTTCTGACTAGTATCACAGTTATAAGGTACCACAGTTATAAGGGCACTGTAACATGGCAAGATTGGAGCTCTTAGCTGGGATTGGAAAGACTGAATCTCCTCACCCTCACATCCTCTCTAGCGCCTAGACCATGAGTCCAGGGAGCAGGAGCAGAATACTTTTTGATGAATAATAATTACCTTAAAAACTGTTCACTTATTAATTCTTACTATGTGTACATATTAAAAATCATTTAAAGGCAAATAGTATGAAGAATAATAAGAGAAACTCACAAGCCTAGCACCCACCTTAAGAAAAAAAATATTAATGAGTTGGAATTTCCCACACATATCCCTAAGTGTCATCCTCTTCTTACTGCCAAAGGGAAATTCTACCCTCGGTCTGTTTAGCATTCTTAAATTGTATACATCTGATGCATATTGCATGTAGGCTCTTGCATAAGTGTCTTCCCTCCTTTCTTCCCACCCCTTCTCCCTTCCTCCCTCCTCTTTTCCTTTTTTTGCAGTGCTTGGAATTGAACCTATAGGGCTTTGCCTGTGCTAGTCAAGTACTCTAACACTGAGCTACACTCCTGCTCTTTTTATTTTTTATTTTTAAGACAGAGTCTTGAAAAGTTGCCCAGGCTGGTCTTGAATTTGCAATTCTCTTGCTTCCGTCTCCCCAGTAGCTGGGATTACAAGTGTGTGCCAACACATCTGGTTCAAAATTTCTTTACACACATACATTGTCATTTACTTACCACTACCGCCAAATTAGATAGGAGTTAATTATTTTCATTTATAGATGAGGCACCCAGGACTTAGAGAATTAATTAATTAATTTATATTGGCATATTTTAGCTATATACAATAGTACCATTCATTGTAGGGAATTTGTACTGGTACACAATATACCTTGCTTCTTTTTTGTCCTATTCCTGTCCCCTCCCTTCAACCTTTCTTCCCTCCTTATTTACAAATGTTTTGTTTCCATTTTTTCCTTCTATTTTTTCTTGTCCCTTATTTCCTTTCCTTTCCCTCTCTCCCCTCCATTGTTCCTCTCCTCATTTGAACATTTTATTCCTATTTCTCAATATCTTTTTTTCCCTTTTTTTGTAGTGCTGAGGATTGAACCAAGGGCCTTGTACATATGAGGCAAATGCTCTATCACCTAAGCTACATCCCCAGCCCTTTTATTGTCCTTTTTCAGACAGGGTCTCGCTGTATAATCCAGGCTGGTTTTGAACTTGCGGCAGTCCTCCTGCTTCAGCCTCCTGAGTGCTGAGATTACAGGTGTGTGCTACCATGTCTAGCTAAGAAGGTGTGTTTTAAAGAGTATGTCAAATCATGGGTCATGAACAATGAATTAACATGAAATTTTGTCAGTTTCATTGGAGTTGTGTGATTGTGCTGCTTCTGATTCCAGCTTATTAATGTCATCATGGGAGATGAATCTTGAGTCTATGGTTATGATCCCTAAACCAAAGTTTAGAGTTTTTAGTGGAAATCACCCAGTTCTCCTCCTGTAATAAAAAAATCTTAATCAAGATTCAACATTGAGGTGATGTTTTTTGACCTTGATTGTGTGAGCTGAGTTTGTACTCAGGAATACTATAGTAGACTCTGAATATTATAAGAGCTTATTAGAGAGTTTAAGAAATGACATGTACAGAAAATGACCAGAAAAATGGGCCATTGTTGTCATCCTCCAGCATGACAGTTGCTTTTAGTATGGCAATTTCTATCAAATAAAAATTTTATGGTGTGTTCTCATCCACCTTATTCTCAGGATCTGGCACTGTGTGACTTCTCTCTGTACCCCAAAGTCAAGATGGCCATGAAGCGTAAATGTTTTGAGTTGGTTTAGACATCAAGGCAACCATGACAACACAACTAAAGACCCTCATGAAAGAGGACTTCTAGAACTGCTTCAGAGAGTAGCAAAATTAAATGCGTTTGAAGTGAGAAGGATTATTTTGAGAGGGATTAATGGCAGTGTGACTTTTTTTTTTGTCTTTTTGAGACAAGGTCTTGCTATGCAGTTCAGGCTGGTCTCGAACTTGCAATGATCCTCCAGCCTCAGCCTCCCAAGTTCTGGGATTACAGGCATGGGCCACCACGCCTGGCACTATAATACATTTTAAAATGTAAATGTTCACTAGTAGTTTTTGATCATATTTTTAGATAAGTCTCACTATGTTCCCCAGGTTGCTCTTGAATTTTCCTTCCTCCTGTTTCAACCTCTCAAGTAGCTGAAGTTATAGGAATGTGTCACCATACCTGATGTGAACCATTTTTTGCTGATGTTTTTTAGAGTTTCTGTTGTTCCATAGCTTGTGACAGTACAGTTTCAGTCCTTGCCTCTGTCTTCTTCTGTGTGTTTCTTGTCTTTTGAGTCTCAAATCTCTCTACTTATGAAGTCATCAATCATTGGATTTAGTGTCTACCTAAAATCCAGGATGATCTCATCTCAAGATCCTTAACTTAATTACATGTGCAAAGCCCTGTTGCTAAATGTGGCCACATTCATAGGTACCAGGGATCAGCGCTTGGGTATCTTTTTGCAGGACACTATTCAAACATATACAGAGTACTTTTAGAAAAACGTGTGAACTCAAAGCATTGGTTTTTATTGCACTTTTGCAATGTGGATTTCTTCCATCAGTGATAAAAGCATGCTTTTGCCATATAAAAATCTACCTAAGCATGAGTTGTGATTCTGGATGCCCAGTTACCTATAAGTACAGAGAAGGCCAAATCCTCTGACACCATAGAGCCTACATCCAGGACAGACATTGGAGGGCTTCAGGAGGCTGAAATGGAGCATAAGGGAGCTGGCTGCAGTGTAAATGCCATGTACTACAAAGTTACTTTGAGCCTTTTCAGCAAAGTGTAATTGTTACCCTCTCTTTTTCACTGGCTGTTAATAACTGGTAAGCGTCATCATCACTAGTGGGTTGTTTAAAAGCCAAAGAAGAAATAGAAAGAATTAATATCTCTAAAGACATTCTTAACCATTGGTGATTTGCTTAAGTTAGCTAAGTGGGCCATATAACCAGCTGCCTAATATTTTGCTCTCTGTCTCAATTTTCCCCCATGGCATGGTAACAGGATTGATGCATATGCATGTGGGAAGAGAGAATAAATGTCAGGGTTTTACTCTTTTACAGCACCTGTATTCCTGTTAGGGAAAAATAGTATCTCAGTTTGTGTAAGATGGCACTTTTAAACTGGTCGAGGTGGTGCAGGCCTGTAACTCCAGCACTTGGGAGGCTGAGGCAGGAGGATGGCTGGGAGTTCAAGGCCAGCCTAGGCTACATAGCGAGACCTTATCTCAAAAAAAAAAAAAGTTTTTGTATGATGATTATTTTGTATCCATGTAACATTTGTTCTAAGAAGGAATTTAATTTCTTGGAATGGCCTACAGGCCCTAAAGGAATGGACAGTTTTGAGTCACGCTGCTTTGGGCTGCAGATGAGGGGAGAGGTAAGATCAGGGAGGAGGCATCTCTGACACTAGGTCTTCCCTGTTTTGCTTGCCTGACCCTTCACAGCTCTCATTTAGTGCTTACGGTAGAACAGGCCCCAGTGTAAACTCTTTACATGTGTTCACTGCATTCTTGCCATACCTCTATGAGGTACAGTTGGGGCTTGTTACTTATAGCAGTTATGTTCTATACAGCCACCTTGACCACTGGCTGAATTAATACTGAACCACTGCTCCTGGGGGAGGAACAGGGAGTGTTAGGTTCTTGCGAGCCGATTCACCAACTGATCAATACGTGCCCTTGCTTTATGTGTTTCTACTTGAAGACACTTTATTTAACATGTACTGTTGGCTCAATAACATCGAACTCATAGTCAGCAGCTACTATATCTCACATCTGAATGAAGCTACATAACACATGTATTTTAGCATGTCAGCACCACACTTGTGGGACAGTCTAAATAGTGAAATCACCAATGAGAAGTATAAAAATGCAGGATATACCACTAACTATACCACAGAAAAGACTGTTGTTTCTAGTCTGAGAGCTGAAACAGGAAGGCAGAGTATTGCCTGTCCAGCTGCAGCTGGGAATATTTACCTTGGTTTTATCACTGCCCAGAACATGTCCAGGGACCTTGAAACTATTGCTAGTATTGATTTTAGGTTTAGAGGCAAATTTTAGTGAGCAGCAGAATCTGCAAAGATGAGATCTGTGGCTAATGAGGATTGACTGTCATGATGTCTGTGATCTCTACCTGACAACTGAAGAAACTGAGGCACAGAGCGCTTCAATAGCTGGTTCAGAGACACATCTGGCTGAGCTGGGATGCATGTCCTGTTATATTTCAATGCCAAAGAAAGAGCAGAGCCCTTCCAAAATGCAGGGAGATGTGGCACTAGCTGCTTATGTGGTGTATGCTGGAAAATGTGTTCGGGATATGACACTCCCCGAATTGAGGTTGCTAGAGGTCCAGAAACCTGGGGCCCGTTTTCCTCTACTGAGGCTAGATATCAGGTGCCAGTAGGAAGGAAGGGAGGGGTAAGGGAGATCTCAAGACATTCAAAAGGGAATGTCCACCAACTTTAGAAGTACAGTCATCTTTCATGTGTGGAGTTTTTCATTTTATCATGTAGACTCATATGACCTTTAAGCTGACCAAATCATCTTCCACCCTTGGAAGGGCTTTCAAAAAGTGTTGGCAAATGTATTAGTGTCAGTAAGATCTCTTCGACCAGGATCCAGATGGGCTGATTTTTTTCCCCTACAACAATCTGCCAGATTGCAGGAGCCTGGCCTCTCAGCAGATTGTGAAGAGTTGACACATTTCATCCCTGGCTTCCTGCAGCAACCTGCAGTTTACAGCCAGTAGCCTTGGGCCAGGTAATGATTCACAGGAGGTCTCTGCAAAGGCTTGAAGGACCCTACTGCAGGACGTGCTCCTGCTCCTGCTCCAAGAATCCCATTCCAAGGCTGACACTTTAATTTTCTTGAGAGACAAAGGAGAGCTGGGGCTCTTCCTGGAGCAGGGCTCAGGCCCAATAAGTAGATTGACCCTTTGTAGGAGATCAGCTGCTCACAATTCACAAGGTTGACTTTTAAAGGCATTATTTCCTGGCAACACATGGCATCCCTCTTCTGCTTTTGTGACTTGCATTTGTCCGTCTTAGCGACATTGGAATTTCCCCAGAAGATAAAATTTCTTTCTCTTTTACATCATGTGATTCAAGTTTCCTGGAACTTTCTAGATACTTTTTATTTTTATTTTTATTTATTTTTATTTTTATTTTTTTTGGTTTTTCTCCGGTACCGGGAACCGAACTCACGACCTTGCGCTTGCCAGGCAGGCGCTTTTGCCGTCTAGATACTTTTTAAAAAATTAGTGCATATTAGTTATATACAATGATAGGTTTCATTTTGGCATATTTGTACACAAGTATCTTGAAGTGATTTATACTTTGTTTAAAAAGTACATTCTGCTTAGCTAGACAACATGGTGCATGCTATAATCCCAGCTGCTCATGAGGCTGAGGCAGAAGGGTTGCAAATTTGAGGCCAGCCTGGGCAAATTATAGAGGTCACATCTTTTTTTTTTGAGGGGGGGGATACTAAGAATATAACTCAGGACCTTGTGCTTGCCAAGCAGGTGCTTGTGCTACTGAACTATATCTCTGGCCGTAGAGGGCATATCTTAAAATAAAAAATAAAAAGAACTGGGTTATAGCTCGGGGATAGACTGCTCCTGGGTTCAACTCCCAGTACCAAAACACCACTACCACTATCATTATCATCACCATCATCACCACGAACATACTCATGCATACACAGAAGCAAAAAAGTACATTCTGCTTGAAATAGTGTATTCTATTGGAGAATGAAGTCCTTTTTAATTTCACTTACATTTGTGCCACTTATTTACTGTGCATTCCATTCTTTTGTGCCTGTTTAAGACATAATTTTGATGAGACAGTGTATACCCAGAGATGGTGTGTTTTGTGTTGTTTGATGATCCCCAGAGTTGCCTCTTAGCTTTTTAAAACTTTTATTTTAATTAATTAATTAATTAAAGTTTAGTGGTACATTTTAGGTATACATAATGATCACTTTTTTTAAGCCTTTAAAAACTTGTATCTGTGATATCACAGACAGAAAAGACACACAAGAGTATGTACAGTGGGAGAATCTACTAAAGGGTGTGTGCTCCTACAGCTGTCACCCAGGGCGTGAGACACTACTGGCAGCCCCAAATCGCAGCTTTGACCTTATCTAGACTTTTAGGAGAGTCATTTCCTTATTTTTCTTTACAGCTTTACCACCTCTGTATGTACCTTAAGGATATACTCTAGTTTTACCTGCTTTTAAACTTTACATAAATGGGGGGTAGGGGTGTAGCTTTGTGGTAGAGTACATGTCCAGGATGTGCGGGGCTCTGAGTTCAACTCCCACTACCGCAAAAACAACATCCCCCTGAATCCTTCACATAAATGGGACGATACCATGGGTGTTCCTGTACACCTTATTTTGCTTGCTCATTTTGTGAGATTTTCCCATGTCATGGGTAGCTTGCTTTGTGGTTCTTACTGCTTTGTAGCATATTCCATTGTGTAAACCTATTCTTCTTCTTCTTCTTCTTCTTTTTTTTTTTTTTTTTTTTTTTGATTTTTTGAGACAGGATCTTGCTCTGTAGTCCAGGATGGCCTTGAACACATTATGTAGTCAAGGCTGGCCTCAAACTCATGGTAATCTTCCTGCCTCAGCCTCCCAAGTGCTGGGATTACAGGCATGAGCCACTGCGCCTGGCTGTGTGCACCTATTCTCTTTGAGGGCTTCAGGATAGTTTCCAGTATGGGGCTGTCAAGCATGATTTTAGGTTTTAGAGTCAACACAGAAGGTGAAGTTGTTCATTCTTCAGCCATACTGGCCTTCTTCTGGTTCTTTACATACAGCAAACATACCCCCATCTCAGGCACTTGGTATTTTTTACCCTCTCTGACTACTCCGGTATTTTTTCTCTGGTTACCTGCGTGGATATCTCCTTTATTTTATTCACATCTCTGCTCAAATTCACATTTTATCAGAAAGTTCTTCCTTGACCACTTTTTACAACAGTGCCCATTCCCTCTGTGTGAACTGTATTCAAGGCAGGGGATATAAGCGCAAAAGCGCTTACCTGGCAAGCCTGAGGTCATGAGTTCGATTCCTGGTACCAAAAAAAAAAAAAAAGAAAAGAAAAGAAAAAAGAACTATATTCATGGCATATTGCTTCATAGTCTGGCCATCATCTGACATAAACATGTGTGCTTATCATCTGCTTCTTCCTATAAGACCATAAGCCTGACATCTACTAATTTAACAGCTATGCAATGCTAAGGGTGTCTGCAAGCCAGAAGACACACATCCCATCCCCATTCCTGCTACTGAGTTCCGTGAACTCCTTCATTCATCAGATATTTATTGAGCATCTACTATGTGCCAGCACTTGAGAAACATCACTAAGGAGGATATACAGATAGATCTCTGTTGTCATGGGGCTTTTAATTCCAGTTGTAGTAGAGAAGGGGTGCTTTAAACAGTAAACAGAATAAGTAAAGTAGGAAATAAATGTGTAGGAAAAAGAAAAGAGGCTGGGAGGAAGATATGTCTGCAATTTCAAATAGATTGGTCAGGGGAGGCCTCACGAAGAAGTTAATTTGAAGAAGGCAGGTGGTTATCTGGAAGAAAATAGTAAAGGCAGATAGATCAGTTAAGGGCCCTGCAGTAGGAGTGTGACTGATGGGTTCAGAGAAAAGCAAAGAGACCAGAGTGGTTGTTATCATGTCAGGCCTATGGACCACTGTTGGACTTTGGCTAGGACTCTAAACCAAAGGAGGTTTCTGAAGGGTTTTGAGCAGAGGGCTGACATAACCTAATATACACACTGAAAGAATCGTGTTGACTGTTAAGAACAGAGTTTGCAAGAGGCAGTGGTAGGAGGAAGTAGATCTCAGTGAAAAAACTACTGTGGGAAGTCTTATGCAAGATGTAAGAAGCCTTGGCTCTGGGTGTAGTAGTGGGTATCTTCTGAAGGCAGAGAAGTAAGATTTTCTGAGGGATTGTAGGGCTGTAGAGGGTGAGAGAGTTGGCATGCTTTTGAGGGTCTTGGCCTGAGCAAGGGGAAGGATGGAGCTACCATCTGGAGAGTGAGGAGCCTACTGGTGGTCAGAGTAAGTGGGAAACAAGATGCTTGATTTGGACTGTGTTGAGCTTGTGCTGTCCATCAGACATCCAGGTGGAGAGAAAATCTGAAACACGGGAGAGAGGTCAGCGCTGGAAGTCCAGGCAGAGATCTGGGGATCTTGCTTATGTGGGTGGTCAGAGGAACTGACCAGGAGTGCGTGCAATTAGGTGAGAGGCTGGGGACAGAGTGTCACCTTCCTCAGCCTCAGCATTTCTCTGGCTACCTGCTGCCCAACCTTGGCAGCAGGATGCACGTGCCTGAAACATGATCTTGAAAGCAAGGTGCACGTGTCCGAAACAGTATAAAGGGCTGCGCCACAGCTGTGAGAATGGAAAGCCAAAGGGGAAGGAGCGCTTAGAGAGGAGCCAGAAAACACATGCAGCGGGTGAAGGTGGTTTAGTGTTGAGAAAAGCTGCAGAATGCGTGGAGTAAGGGTTAAACTTGAGGTTAAAGACTGTTGGAACACTGGATCAAATAGGTTAAAAAAAGGAACCAGAATATCTGTCCTGGAAGCAGTAAAGTAAGAATGAAAGAATGAGTTAAGGGAGGAATGGGAGGGAGGAAGGGAAGGAAAGAGGTAGAGAAAGAGAGAGGAAGAAGGAGAAAGAACAGGAGGAGAAAGAAGAAGGAGGGAAAGAAGGAGGAGGAGGAGAGGAGGAGAGGTAGACAGGGTGGAGGGGAGAAGGGATGGGGAAGAAAAGGCTTGCAGATGCACTTGCTCTTCCCAGGGCACGTTACCACAGGACGCAGGGAGAGGGTCGAAGGCCAGGGGCCTCTAGGCTGCCACTTCCTCCTAGGGAATCAGACAAGGACACCTGGAGTAGTGAGATCTGAGTCTCTTCTAGACACTGGAGATTCCATCGCATCACTGTTTTCAGGGCTCAGGCTTACATCCGTGATCCCTGACGTGCTGCCCTGGGAAGAGCAGTCAGGTCCCTGGAGCTGCTGTCCTCAGCAGCCAGCCTGTATGCATGATGTTTTGTGTGGTCTTCCAAAAATCTCTCACACACAGAATTTGTGCAGTAGAAGAATCCCAGCAGTAGAGCAGAAGTAGAGAGGAATCCTGGCTTTCTTGGTAAACAGCTTTCCTGCAGAGTGGCACTTTACAGCCTGGTCCCCTGGCAGAGAGTTTAGCATTTATTAACCCCACCTCCTGGCTTTTGCCACAGACCCTGTTCAAAAAAGACTCCAGATCTTTGGGTTTTATGCCCTCAGGTGGGATTAGGATGAAATCTGAGATTCTCCTCCTGTCTTCTGGGAGTGAAAGTGGCCTCTGCTTTGGATGTAACATCAGAGCAGTCTCTCAAATGGGCCAAGTTAATAAAATATTGATCATCAGCAGATGGTGGCCAGGGGCGAAGCAACCACTTTCGCTTTTCCTAAAACCTTTTAGAAATCATGTGGAGGAGAGAGAGAAATGAGCTCATGACTTGCATCACCCTTTCTTTCTTCCTTCTGTCCTTCTAGGGCTCCTGGGGCCCAGCCTTCAGGTCCTGTGCACTGAGTTCTGTTTACGTACACCAAGAGCTCTTCCTGCTCTCAGATTCACAGAGGTTTCTAAGCTGCTTCTGCTCTGGCTGTTTGCTTTAGGCTTTGCTTTGTCCTGGTCTCTCTGTCCCATGGGTCCAGAGTTATAGAACATAGTGGGTTGATGCCGTAATTGGGTGGCAGTGCAGGAGTAAAAGCAGCACCGGGGACAGGTGAGCCTGCTGGATCCAAGAGCCAATTCTGCCCAGTGAGCTTGTAGCCCTTGTTCATTTTCATCTTGACCCCTCTTTTGAAAGAAAGTATTGGCAATTGTTTATGTAGAGGTAGAACCCCACCTTCTCTATGCCCCCAGGAACCTGCTTGTCATTACTGGTTAAGGAGAACACAGTAGAATGAAATCTCCATGGAGGAGGCCATGCAGGGAGCCACTCAGGAGGGCAGCTGGAATTCTCTGCCATCCCCACTTGAGAGGCCCTTTTCCTCCTGGGCAGCAGCTGCTGGTTCTCATCCCCAGTTTACATTGTCCCCTGAGTATCGGTGACTAGGCAGGGTCAGAGGCTTCTCAGCAGACATCAGGGACATTGTTTCTAATTAGGGCAGGGCTGTGTGGCAGAGGACTCAGGAACTGCTGTTCAGAGCAGGAGCTCTGCTAAACAGTCTGGGTGTTGACCTTCCTCGTCCCTCTAGTCTATGGATAAAAATGAACGGCCAGTGTTGGACAATGGCTGGAGTCCTCTGTGTGTGTGTGTGTGTGTGTGTGTGTGAGAGAGAGAGAGAGAGAGAGAGAGAGAGAGAGAGAGAGAGAGAGAGAGAGAGAGAGAGAGAGAGAGAGAGAGAGAGAGAGAGAGAGAGAGAGAGAGAGAGACAGAGAGAGAGAGAGACAGAGAGACAGAGACAGAGAGAGAGACAGAGAGACAGGAGCAGAGAGAGGAGGAGAAAGGGAGAGAGGGAGAGAGGGAGAAAGAGAGAGAGACAGAGGGACGGAGAGACAGAGAGGGGCACAGAGAGAGACCAAGGGAGAGAGAGAAATTAACTGAGTGTGGCCGGGGAGGCAGCCATGATAAACACTTCCAAATAGGAAAATAAATTGTGGCTTAGTAAAGGAAAAGATGGCTGAACTATATTCGTGGTTGAATGTACTTTTTACTCATTAGTCAAGCAGGTACTGTCTGATGTCTAAACTTCCCTCTTTGGAAGGTTTTAAAAAAGTAGTCACAGTGGTGCCTGTTTGGAATCCAGGTTCAGTTTGTTCGACTCAACAAATACATTTATTTGTTTATTTATTTACAGACAGGGTCTCACTCTGCAGCTTAGGCTGGCCTTGAACTCATTTTGTAGCCCCGGCTGGCCTTGAACTCACAGTGATGCTCCTACCTCAGCCTCCCGAGTGCTGGGATTACAGGCATGTGCCACCACGCCTGGCTTTCAGCAAGTACTGTTAAAGCAATCACTCTATGCTGGACCCTGCTAAGTGGTACGGGGCATAGAGGGGCTACTGGATACAATCTCAGCTCTTGAGGAACTGATCAACTTGTTGGGAGATAAAAGTTATAAAAATGAAATGAATTTGGGGAAAATACAGGGCTGGTGTCAGCAAAGGGTTTTGTGGCCCTGACATGTGTTTTCTGTTCTGTGATGGCTTCCCCTCATGCAAGCTGGACACCAGGTCTGTATGGCCTTAAGACCATGCCACTGGGGAAAAGCCCAGGACTGGGAGCACTGGCACATATGGGTGTTATTTGAGCTACTCTGTGAGTGCACCCAGGGATAGCGCGTGGATGTCCTGTCATGTGACTCACAGCTGCTTGGTGATGCCCTAAAGGGTCTTATGCTGGGAGGACTGTCAGCAGGCAACCCTGTGTTCAATCTGATCTGCAGAGTAGGATACGGCCTCTCACCCTTCCTACCCCGGATGGTTGTATAACATGAGGGGTGGAATGTGGGAGCCTTTGGCACTGAGGCTGAATCTATAGTACATGGTGGCTTATCATCAGCCACAGGAGCTAGGTAGGCAGAAAGAAAGGGGTCAGTGCCTTTCATGATATGACACTTTCTGACGCCCTCTTTGCCCCAGCTGTCTGTCTTCCCCATTCTCTCTAGTGACTCATTCCTAGAAGATCATTCCTCACTCCTACTGTTCCTCTGACCCCGTAGCTTCCATGGTGACATGGCATGCATGTGCTCTGTCCCATCCTGTAGCTTGGACATAAAATGGCCCCTAAAGCCTCACGTATTTGGATTATGATCTTCTGCTAAGTGTGCTGTTGGAGGTGGGGCCTGATTGGAAGAGGCAGATCACTGACAGTGTGACCTGGAAGAGTGCATCTCCTTCCCAGGCTCCTCCTTCTTCTCTTGGCTTCCTGCCTGCCATGATGTGAGCAGTTTTCCTCCGCCAGATCCTTCCACCATGCTTTTCTGCCTTGGAATCAGCTGACCAAGGACTGTAACCATGAGCCAAAACAAACCTTTCCTCCTTTCTGTTGTGGATTCTGCATTTTATGTCCCAGCAATGAGGAACTGACTAAGACACCCCGCATCTAGGTGTCTGGCCTGTCCTGGATCCTAAGCCCAGATCCTTGACACCTCCTTGATGTCCTGTGGCTCACCAGCTCCACCTTGGCTTCTACCCTGAGAACCAGCTAAAGGTGTCATCCTCACCCAGTAGCCACCCTGAAGGCATTTGTGCTGCCCACCATGGGCAGCCATTGTCCCCCTCAGGTGATGCTGAGAGGACTAGTCCTCTCATTTCCTCTCTCACTGGTGTTCTCCTGGCTAATACCCTTGTTCTTTTTTTTTTTTCTTTGGTTTTTCTCCGGTACCAGGAATCAAACTCATGACCTTGCGCTTGCCAGGCAGGTGCTGTGCTGCTGAGCTAAATCCCCTTGTTCATTTTCATCTCAGCCATTATTTCAAAACATTTAAAATTACACACGTATTTATTTAGCTAGTAAAAGAACACCCTCTTTCTGTTGCCTAAAAGAGTTTTCTTTGTAATTCCACCGAAGAAGATTTGAATAGAATGACTGCTCCGGTTTTGATTGGTTTGTGCAGTTCACAGAACAAACCTGGACTAGCACTATCTTCAGTCTGAGCCCAGATTACCTTTCCATCTTCATGTGTTTGGGTTCTCTGGCTCTATGTACCGCTGCAGTGGGCATGCTGGAGAACTTCTAATGCCCCAGCCTGGGCACATAAGGCTCTGCATGCTGCTCTTTCTCCAGCCATGCCTTCTGCTGGACTGACCTCTAACCTCATTCAGAGTTCAACGTGCTCATTAAAGCCTGTATGTACAGAGCACTAGGCATTATCTGTCACTCCTTCCATCAGCCCATCATCTCTAAGAAGAACCAGGATGTGGGGACTCTGTCTGTTTCAGATCAATGTGGCTCTGAGAAGAGTGTGAGTCTTTCTCCTTTCCCCATAGTGCAGATGAGTCTGTCCGGTCTTAAACCCTGAGTGAGGTGTACAGCCAGAGGGATTTCAGGAACACTGTGTAGCACCCAGTTCTGAGCCCTGTGCTGGTTAGGTGGCTGACCTCATACTGGCCTTGGGTCCCCACCTCTGCACCTGTCTTTCCCTTTTCAAGGGTGCTGAGTGTCTTTTCCAAGTCTGAGGACTTGATTGGCAGCCTAATCTGCCCTCCATCACTCCAGTACTGGAGGCTGTCCTGCGCTAGGTAGTTCTTGCTGTTGAACTCCAGTCTGGTGACTGGTACTTGTGAGAGTTCCTTGGTGTTAACTTATGAGTATGTCACATGGATGGACATCTTAATATTTACCTCCGCCTGTCTGTCAGTTACTCTTGTTCCTCCTTCTTGGGTGCCATCTGGATGTCTTATGTCTGCCTTAATTTGCCCCTCCCTCATGTCATACCTGCAGATGTATTTGCCAGTCCATGGCCCCAGGGGAATCCTAGCTGTGCTGCAGAGAGCAGCATCACTCACCATCCAGGTGAAGAAGCCAGGAACCTTGGAGTGGTTTCGCCCCTTCCTTGGGGTGCTTTCCCACCAAGTTCACCTGTAGGTCCCCTTCATTCTACTGTAGTCCTGAAGAGCGCACTGTTCTCCAGCTTCACACCGCATGATTCTCATGCTAATTCTGATCCCTGGCATCTCTCACCTGACTTACTGCGGTTGCAGCTTCATGATTCTCCTCAATCGTCTCCTGATATCTCTCCAGCACTGTCTTTCTGCTTTACCTGGAAAGAAAACATGTAATACTGTTTAAGTAGCATCACGATCCTCCTTAAAACTCTTCCAGATCTTTTAGGAATAAAGACCTCAATGGAAGAATGTTAGAAACAGGACCTCCAAAACCCCACGCTAACTCCCAGCATCCTCTTATTCTCTGACCAAGGCCCCCTTTCTTCTAACGCACCCATTCTGTTTCCTCCCACTTGTGTTTGAACATGCTGCCTACTTTCTTGCATCTCTGTTCTCAGCTGTCACCTTACAGCCCTGGCATGCCTGTCTGTGCCTACAGACACTGGACTCTTTTTTTGGTATCTTTCGCATGCACTTGCAGCTCCCTGAACACCCCCTCGCTAGCACTCTGCACAGGTTTAAATTACAGAGTCATTCGATCTTTCATTACTGTGTTTCCCATAGTTGGCTCCAGTGAGGAACCATGTCTGTTTTGCTCACAGTTTTATGGAGCCCTATGATTAGCATGTAGTCAGTGCTTTGTACGTATGATTAGATGAAGTGAATAGCCTCAGTGTGACCTGTTCTTTCTCGCAGAAGTTAACCGAGGTTATGTACAGGCATGTCCTAGATGGGATGCTCTATCACTAATCTTCCCTCTAAGCCTAAACGCAGAAACCACTTTATACAGGAGAAATCATGAAATAAATGTACAAAATGGAGCTACCGAAATTCTTAGTCCATATCCCACATTGTTTATGAAAGTATTTAGATATGCATATTTATTACTTAATTTTCTTGGTGTAAGGATTTTCATAGATACTGTATATTATTATACTTTAAGTTTCCTGTGCTTCTTTGAACTCAGATCCAGCAAAAAGTACATTTCTTCCTATTAATTTCTTCCTTCTTTTAATCACATGTGTTCTGTTTCACATGGGATTCCTTTTTGACCTTAACTGCTGGGATACTTCGTGCAGAATTTCATGTTTAACTGTAGTGAGTACCTCTTCCCAGGTATCTAGTTGCATTTATTTTGTGCTCTTTTACATTGTTTTATTTTTTTGTTTTTATTGTTGCAGTGTGTTATACTTAATTATTAAAGACAATTTAGACTTTTTTGTTATAAGTATATATTATATTTATCTATCTATCATCACAAAACCCTTATTCTTTCTCTTTTTTTTTGTACCATAGAGGTAATAGTCCATATTCTTCATTTGGAGCAACTCTGGCGAGGGATGATGAAAAGAATTTGTGGAGTCTACCTCATGATGTGTCCCACACAGAGGCGGATGATGACAGAATCTTGTACAATTTGATAGTTGTTCGTAATCAGCAGGCCAAAGACTCAGAGGTAAGCACTTTTTGACATCTTACAGATGCTACTGGACAGCAAAGTATAGCAATTACAAGAAGACCAGCTTGAAATAAGGAATGAGCTGTTTGGTGGTTTTTTAAAATTACTTTTATTGGTACACTTTTGGTATACATAATGATCACATTCATCATAGAGAATTTGTACCTGTACTTAATATATCTGGAATCTTTTTTTCTCCCATTCTGTTGTTTGTTTTTGAGAATGGGTGTCACTATGTTGCTTAGGCTGGTCTCAAATTCCTAGATCAAGACACCCATTTCAGGCTTCTAAATATCTAGGACTACAGATACACACCACAGTGCCTGGCTTATAGATGAGATACTTGAGATGAAGGCAGGGATAGCAGATGTTATCATTAGTTGCTAATTATTGCTAGTGCTGATAGACCTGCTTGATACCACAAATAAGACTCATTTCTAATTATACCTTAATGGTAGACATTACATGCAAGGCAATGCTGGTGAAGAATGGGAAGACAGATCATCTCAAGTAGTCCATCTCTAATCTTTCCAGTTGTTTAACAAGCCATGGTTAGAGGGTTCACCCTAATTTGAAGGGTGCTTTGCATTTTTATTAATTCTGAATTAATGGGGCCTGAATTAATGTTATTTTTCCTGTTTAAAGTGTCTGAAGCTGTGCACATTGTTTAAACAGTAATAAATCTGCCATATTTGGGATGGTTTTTGTGATAAGGGTTTAAGCCACTTTCAATGACTGTAAATTCAAAGAACTGTAAGGTAAAACAGCAACAAGAATTGTGCTTTTGTTCTCCTTTCAAAACTAGTATTAGAAAAAAAACAAAACAAAACTAGTATTAGAGTACTATAGTGAGTATTATATGAAATCCTTTTCTAAATAACACAGTCTGACTTTTTTGACTTCTGCATTGTCAGCGCCAAGTGGACATGTGTATTAATAGACACCACATGTTTCTTTGTGTCTTGCAGAAGTTGGGAAAAGTAGCTCTGCAGAAAAGCCCTAGAGTATAGTGGGGGTGGGAGCTGGAGGTGTTATTTATTCCTTATCAAGATTTGCTAATCAGCTGCTATTTTGTTCCTCAAAAACCACATTTTGTTAGGGGATAGTAACTTTTGAAAGTGCCGTGTGTTCTGGTCCTGTTATTCTGGTTGGAGCTGGGTACCTTTGGAGGTTCGAGGTGGGATGGGAGAGATCTGACAGTTGCCTGATTCTAGAGGCTAAGAGAAGGGTGTGCTGGAGAATCCCACAGTGGCTGTTGACACAGATTATCCCACTGGTAGCCGAACACCATGCAGTCTCTATCTTCACAGTTTCCCAGCAACTTCCTCTCTTTGCCTGGTAGCACTGACAGTAGGTCACAAGGGTTGTTGCCACTACAAACAGCCTGCAGTAGCTACCCTTCCTGAATGTATGGAGGGAATGTGTGGCATCGTTCCTCTTCAAGGGGAAGAGTAAATCCTCATCCCACTGTATTGGGTTGACCAGTTAGGGGTTTGCCAGTGACAGTGGAATCCTTCCTCTTCTTCTCTGATCCTGCCTAAAGCAGCAACAGCACAAGGGAAATAATGTACATGGGTAATTTAGCCCCTTACTACCACTGCTACCACCACACACATGCAGCAGTCTATAAAGGGTGTTTGGAGCCTAGCCTGACTGCTGTCCCTGGAGGAGCTCCTGTGTCTGTTTTATTTACCCTTGTCTTTAAAGACAATTAGAGGGGCAACATGAGCTACTGAGAGCTCTCAATGAGCATAGCTTCCTAAGTGACCATTGTGTGTTTTCCGTGCTGGCCATGGGTATGGGGCGAAGAGTTGTTCAAGAGGCTTTTTCTTTTTCTTGCCAAAGAAGTGAAGTCAAGCCTGACTCTGGAGGAACTCTGTTAACCAAAAAAGGCAGCCCAAGACATAACATGAAGATGTAGTGAGAATGATGCATGAAATGATTTGAAATATCCCTGGTCGTAGTGCTTCCTTTAAAAAAAAAAAGTATAAAAGTGATGTGATTAATAAAAAGATGCTTATATTTTCTTCCAAAAATTTGAAATGCAGGTGTATAGTCATATATGTACTCATATTCCTCACAGATTGGATTGTATATCACATACTGTTCTAAACCTTTTTTTCACTTAATATTTTGGACACATTTTCATTTCAGTGTGCTCAGATTTACTTTATTGCTTCACAGGACTCTGGTATTCCCGTCCATGGATTTACCATCATTTATTCAGTCAGTCCCTACTGATATCAATTTTTTTGCTACTAGAAGCAGTACTGCAGTGGCCATCCATATGCTTGTATGACTTCCATATTTTTTTCTAGGAAGAAAGTCACTGGGTCACAGTATGTATGTTTAAAATGTTGGAATTATGATAATGCTTCCTTTTTGGAGGAAACTAGGAAAAACACTTCAAGGTGTAGAACACAGGTTGCAATCTCAGATCCTTCCAAGGACTACATACAGTATCAGTGAGTGAAGTGGGTACTCCCCTTACGCCAGCATTTTGAATGGCGTTGGCGGCTCTGCTGTGTTTATGGGGAGCAGTTGCTAAACTTCAGGTAGCTGCTGCCTGGGCTGAGAACATGAACCTGCAAAGGCTGAAAATTTGGATTTTTTTAAAGAGAAGCTGAAAAATTTTTTTCATAGAAAAGGGCCAGATTTAAAAATAACTCCAATTAAAAAATATGTCAGCTAAGGAAAATATGTTAATGGACTCTTGATACATAAGGATAGGTACAGTGATTAAATCTATCACTTCTTATTTTGCCCAGTATGGTTGAAAATGAACTTAACATTGACTTAAAAGATGAAAGTAGAAAGCTGGTGGGGGTGTTTTACATTTGAATAAGTTCTACCCATATTGGGCTGGGGATTTAGCTCAGCGGCAAAAGCGCCTGCCTGGCAAGCGCAAGGTCGTGAGTTCGGTTCCCGGTACGGGAGAAAAACCAAAAAAAAAAAAAAAAAGTTCTATCCGTATTACTATTGCTTATTTTCTTTTTCATGCAGAATAACATTGATACGTATTTTAATAAAACAAAGGGTTTTGGCTTTGAAAGAAAATAAAATTCTACCTGCTAAGGAGTAAGGAACTCTACATACTTTTGCATGTTACAGTTTAGAAGCTCAAGCAAGGTATTAAGGAGACAGAACAAAAAATTTTTTTTCTTGACTAAGAATAACACAAAAGACTGTCCATTCTTAGAGTCCTCCGAATAATGAAAAATAATTTCAAAACAGTGTGTGTACTACCTACCTCCTCCACTGAATCAAGTGGATGGAAGAAGCAAGACAAATTATTAAGGTTAAATTTACAGTGTTTCAAATTGAAAAGCAGTGAGAAAAGAAGATATACAGGGAAGCAAATAATGGAGAACAGGCATGAACTTAAAGTAAGGTGCAGTGTCAAAAAGTGTAAAAAGTGGCATTATTTAAATGTCATGGCCTTCAAAAGCTGGTGGAAAACAGACTTTCAGCAGAAGAAATGATGTATTGGCAGCTCTTCAAGGAGTGGAAAAATTAGCTCTCTTGCTTTTGAATTATGTCATAAAGTATTTTATCTTTGAATAATGATAAACAACCTCAAAATCATACCACTGAATCATTATCTTTATGTTTTTTTCTTATTAAACTGGTTGTACTTTATATAACACACTTTTCTAAAGAGCTTAGTAACTGATAACCTGATAACCTAATTTATTTATTTTATAAGTAATTGTGAGTATACTGAGTAATCTTTCCTCTATGATATGAATAATAATAAAAATAGTGCTAGGCATTCTTTTTCCCATTTTGCATGTATCAGTGATGCCCTGCCTTCTTAACGGCAACTCAGAGGTGCTGCAGGTGTCATTACTATTTCCAATTTAAGCAACTTATCCAAGACCACACAGCTGTTAGGTTGGAAGCCAGGATCTGAATTTGGGCTTTGTGACATAATGTGTAAAGGGATTCATGGTGGAAATTGTGAGAGAGGAATAGGTGCTCTCTAATTAAATACAGATTTTAAAATACATCAACAAAGTCTGCTCAAAGCCTATGCCTGTGACTCACTTGCTGAGGCCAGTGAGTGTGAAGGGCATTTTCACACAAGGGGGAAGAGAGCCATGCTTGGTTGGAGGCTGGTGTCTGTCTTCAGGAAGTGGTCCTGGGTATGACATATTTCCCATGTTATACTTATCCATGGTGATTGAAGTTGGTTAAAAATCATTTTCTGAGCTTCTGTTTGATAAGCTCCATGGAATAGCATTCTTCTTATTTCCATCCTTTCTTTACTTTGTTTATTATTCTTTGACTTGTGTTATTTGGTGCCACTTCCAGTGGTTTAGTAACAGTTCCCATAGGAGTTTGTACCTTATTTCAACTTTGCTGAAAAAGCACATATCACCTTTTCTGGATGTGTGTAGTGCTGTGGATTGCACCTGGATCACTGAACTAACTCCCCCAGCCCAGCTTTGACACTTTTAGTTAAGAAAATACAAGCTTAATATCAGATAATTCTCATAAACATCTTTAAGTACTATTTTGGTTTAAAAAAAGGTGATGTTTATTAGGCATAAAGGGGACAGAAAGTCTGTGCTTATTTTTAAAAACTTTTCAGTAATTATATGCTCAAAAATATGTGTAATTCTCATAAGCAGTGCCTGCCTTAACACTGAATGATGCAATATTTACACATCAGCAGAGTCACATGGTAGCCAGATGCTTGTGTCTCTAGAGTGATCCCCTGGAAACCACACTCTGTTGAATCCTGGGGGAGTGGCTAAATATCATTTTCTTTTTAAGTTACAAAGACAAAAGCCTAACGTGTTACTTGCTGGTTTACAATGTGTTTGCTCTTCTTGCCTGTCCATAGTGTTACTAGCCATTGTAAACAGGTAAGGCAATGTATTTCATATATAGACCTTCCCAGAGGCTGTTTTCTAAAGTTAGTCTGTCACATCTCAAATCAAAAAGAAGTGGCCAAGCAGAGTGAATTGGAATATTTGGTGGGAGCATGTGAGCTGATCCTGGGCCAGCCACATAACTCTGAGGCCCTCAGAGATGCAGGCATTTCAGTTTGACTCTGCATTACTGTCTGAGGAGGTCTTCAGAATTGGAAAGAGCTTCTCTTTCAGGGCCATCTGATTTCTCTATGAATGGGTAAACATTAGCTGCTGTTGAAGATAGGACTGCAAGGTACAGCAACCATGGAGGAGAAAAATATCTTTGGAAAATTGAAGTTCTCTAGATAATTCTGAGTTCTTTCAAAGGCCTCTTTTTTGGGGGGAGGTTAAATTATCTGGGTTATTGAATGACTCTATTCCTTATTTTACTTTGATAGTGATCATCTGGTTTGAAGGGATTTTTTTTTTAGGGGGGAGGAGTAAAAAGGCTATAGAATTTGAGGATCCAGAGTTCTTGTCCTCTACTTGTGTAGATGGGCTAAGCAGCATGTAGATGGGCTAAGTAGCATCTGCATATTCACCGGAAGAGCATTGAGCCCTCATGGGAACCCTAGGAGAGGCATCACAACAGGTATGATTAGAGACTGCACTATCTCTACAGGAGATGGAGGAAACGAGGGGAGAACTAGGATCCCAGCACAGATCTGTATGACCTAGAAAGCTGTATGGTTAAAAACATTCCTCTTGTCTCTTTAGTGAGTTTAGAAAAAGTTGCCAGGTTACTTTCTTGCTCAAAGTTATCAAGTGCATATTGACTTTCTGCTTTCAATAGACACTCAGATCTATGTGTTTATTGACCATGAGTCACCCTGTACCCACTAGATCACTTCACATAACATCTTTGACCAGCTTTAGTGTTTGTTTAGTATCACGCGGTATGGGGCTCTGCATGTAAGGTACCCTGGTGCTGTGGAACTTTTCTGGATAGTAAAAACCACTAGTTGGCACCAGGATACAGTCTGTTTATATGTTGGTGATGTTTCCTTTCTATCCTTTGTGCACTAGTGGCCCATCCCCATATCTAACCATTTGTGGAGATTAGCATTAGCATAACAATATTTTTTATTAAGTAGATAGCATGTCAGTGGTCCAGGTAAGACAGCAGAGTTGTGACAAACTTGATGTAGGGCGGGGAACATTATTAGGTATTAAGTAGGATATGTAGTAGTAAAGAGCGTGGATTTCAGAGTCAGACAGATTTGAGGATGAGTTGATGCTTTGCCATATTTTAGCTAAGTGACAGGGAAGCATTGCTTAAACTTAGCATGAATATACTATTTGTTGCCTATTTGTCTGTGACATAGTTACAAGTTTTAATTAAGATGAAAGGAGAATCGCTATATCAAGTATGCTAGGTCATAAATACAGTTGGGACTGTCTTAGACAAACTGGGATGTATAACCCCACTTTTCCATTTTTATTATTGTGGTAAAATATATATAACATAACATTTACTATTTTAGCTATTTTTAAATGTACAGTTTAGTGCCATTAAGTACATCCATATTGTGGACCAGCCATCACCACTATCAGTCTCCAGAACTTTTTCATCTTTCCCTACCAAATCTCCATATCCATCAAGCAATAACTCCTGTTTTAGTATATGTGCTGACGAAGTAAGCACAAGAAGTAACTCCTGATTCCCTCCTCTCTCAGCCCCTGGCACCACCTTTCTACTTCCTGTCTCTGTGAACTTGACAACTTTATGTAAGTAGAATCTTACAGTATTTGCCCCTTTGTAATTAGCTCACTTCATGTAGCATTATGTCTTCAAAGTTCATCCATGCTGTAAACAAGTATCAGAATTTTCTTCCTTTAAAAAGTTGAATAATATTTCACTGTACATACACACCATGTTTTGTTTATCCATTTAGCTATTGATGAGCATGTTGTTTGCTTCTACCTTCTGGCTTCAGTGAACATGGGTATACAAATATCTGTTTGAGTCCCTGCTTTCAATTCCCTGGAACATGAACCTAGAGGGGGAAATCATGTGGTAATTCTGTGTTTAATATTTGGAAGGACCACCATACTGTTTTCCGTAGCAGCTGTACTATTTCGCATTCCCACCAGCAGTGTACAGAAGTTCCGGTTTCTCTACATCCCCTCTAACAGCTGTTATTTCAATCACCTTTCTTAACTTCCAAATTGATCTATAAAACAGCAGATGGCTCCAAATGGGTCATTTTTCGCATCTGCATGGGGTAGATACTGTTAAAGCTGTGAGCCACTCATAACCATTCCATGGTGGCATGAGAGATGAAAAACTCAAAAGAGGCCAATGTCTGGCAGAACTCCCTTCATCTGTTTCTCCCTAGAAAGGAAATGGAAAGGACAGAAACCTGGAGCTATTTGTACCTGAATTCTACTCCTGTGGGCATTTATGCTAGGACACAATGACCAGGCCCCTTTCTTCTTCTGTTGTTGAAGTTCTGTTGTCACTGGCCTCCTTCTCCTGGAGCCCAGCAAGATGTGTGAAGCCACTGGATAAGGAACTTGGGAGTACTGACAGGTTAGTGGATAGGATGGGCAAGTTGGGCACCTCCAGAAGAGTACAGTGTGTGTGGGGAGAGGCAGGGAGCCAGCCAATGCTTCCCATTTCCAGCACTTCACTGTTGCTGTGACAGATTGCTGTTCTTCTGTGTTACTAGGTTTGGGATGGTTGAAATTTCCAGAAGAAGGGAAATTTAGCTCTATTAGTTGTCTTTTTTTTTCATTTTGCATAAACTAACTGGGCTTGAGAAGGAACTAAAACCATAAAGTTGCCTCAAAAGTTATTTTTAAAATTGCAGTTGAGTATTTATAAATTTGAGGGATTAATACCAAGATAAGCCCCTAGTCACCTACTCAGTGCTGGCCTTGGTGTCCCCTAGAACACTGGAGGCCATCAGCAACGACTGCTTGTCATGCAGTCCAGGCACCTCTTGTAGGCACAACCTGGCATCTCTAAGCAATCTTTTGGGATAAATGAACTATTTATTTTAAGAGAGAAAGCAAGAGACTCAAAGAAGTTAGTGTCCAAATAGTATCTCAGTAGTGTCCAAGCAGAAATAGCCTTCCTATTTGGGTTGGATGCTATTAACTATAGAGTGGAGAATGAAAGCTATGAGGTTCTGTGGACTTAGGGAAGAGAATGGAATAATTTTATTTGTCTTTATTTTAAATGTGAGCAGGAACAGTCATGTTGTTGCTGATAACCTTTCAGCCATATAGCTTTATACAAAAAAATGTAAGACTCTGTCCAATTAGTTTCTCTCTCCTAAGAAAACTCTAATGTATGATTGTTATTTGAACAGAATCTGGGCTGTTCTCATATAAAAGGCATGTTTCAACAAATGCTTGAGAGGAAAAAAAAAGAATTAAACTATATTATGTACAGGTACAAATTCCCTATGTTGAATGTGATCATTATTTATGTCAAACATGTACCAATATAGAGGCAGCCAGTTCTCCGGGAGCGGCAGGGCTCCTGGGTCCGAGTGTGGGCCGGACTCATACCACCGCGATTCCCAGCCGAAAAGCGCGCAAAGAGCCAGGTAGGCCGCACCCAATCCC
>NW_004955457.1:44385-55823 GCF_000276665.1 Chinchilla lanigera
AAAAAAAAAATTTAAAAAAAAAAAAAAACATGTACCAATATAATTAATTTTAAAAAATTGGAATCCAACTGCAAGTCTTTATTTTTAAAAACTGTTTTGCTATTTTGTTTCTATGTAAATTTTAGGTTAAGCTTGTCAATTTCTACAAAATTCCTGGTGGGGTTTGATTGGAATTTTGCTATATCTGTAGATCAATTTAGGGAAGGATGACATTGTCAAAATGTTGAGTTCCTTAATCTATGAACCTAGTTATAACTGTTTGTTTATTAAGGTCACCTTTAATTTTTCTAAGCAGTATTTTATGGTATTCAGTGTTTTGGTCTTAGATATGTTTGTTAAATGTATCTTAAAATATTTCAGTTTTCTGGATGTTATAAATATTCTAATTGTTGCTAGACTATAGAAGTACAATCAATTCTTAAATATTAATCTTCTATCCTGTGACCTGGAAAATTATTTGTTTGGGAGTTATGTTTTTAAAAGGGTTCTTAGATTCTAAAATGGTTTTGTTATCTGTGGTTAAATACAGTCTTACTCTCCCTGCGAACAAATAAAAAACCCCAAATGCTCAAATTCTATTGATGTGTCTGTTAATCAGTTCATTTTGTTAAAAAGTCATGTGTCTCATGTAGGACCAGTCAGGTTTTATTTGGAATTAAAATGCTGTAGTTCTTCATACACCAAAACGTGAATATTTTCTGGATTTTGTATTAATTTTGTGTTGACAAGTTAGGAAAATCTTTTGTTTTCCTAGATCCTCCACCTCTCAGCTCAATTTGTGAAATAGCTGGTTGGCGTTGCCCGAGTTAGAATGTCTGCTTTCATCCTAGTGTGCACTCATTTATGGTTTTGCAAAGTCTGGTTAGTTGTTTATGCCAAGCTCTGAGGCATGCAATTCCATGGATGGTGTTATGTCTGCCTGAGATCTGGTGATTAGCTTTGTAGGTCTCTGAACTTGATTTTTTCAGGGATAGAGCTATGTGAGTTTAGTGGGTATATTAGTCAGGGTTCTCCAGAGAAATCAAGTCAACAGGATGTGCAGATAGATAGATAGATAGATGATGAGACAGATAGATAGACACATATTGTAGATACATAGATAGAGATTGACTTTAAGGAATTGGCTCTTGTGATTGTGGAGGCTTGGCAAACTAAAGCTCTGATGGGGAAGGCTGTCAGGCCAGATACTTAATGAAGAGTTGTAATTTGAGTTCAAAGGCAGGGAGCTGGCAGAATTCTTTGTTGGTTTTTGTTCTATTAGGACCTTCAACTGATTAGATGAGGCCCATGTGATTCATAGAAGGTAATCTGCTTTATGCAGAGTCCTCTGATCAGCCTGCTGTGGTAGTGCACTTCTGTAATCTCAGCCACATCAGAGGCTGAGGCAGGAGGATTGCAAATTCAAGGCTGGCCTGGGCAATTTAGTGAGATACTGTCTTAAAATAAAAAATGGGGCTGTGGATGTAGTTTAGTGGTAGGGTGTTTACCTACCTTGTGCAAGACCTTGGGTTCCATCCCAGTATTTGAACAATATGGATTCATCCTAAAGGCATCATCACAAAAAACATTTCAAATAATATTTGACCAAATATCTGGACACTATCAAGTTGATACATAAAATTAATCTTCATAGTGGGTTTTACTAACACTGTCCAAATTCTGAAGAGACTGCCATATAAAACCAAATGCTCACCATATAAACCTGGTGAGCTATGAACCTTACAGGCCGTCCAGCCTCTCCTTTTTAACATAATCTGCAAGGAAAGCCAGTGACCATACAAGAAGGTGGCTTGGTGAAAATGACTGACCATAAGAACAATGTGTTTGCATTCAATCACTGTATTCTAGGTTCTTTCTAAGTAATTTCTGTATACTGTACAAACTACCCTTGTTCTCAAAATGTGATAACTTGATGCTTTATCGCTAGAATAAAATTATTCATATTATTTGGTAAGGACTTCCTGTCCCTTTATGGTGGTAGATGGAGATTTTTGAATATCTCCTGATGAATAGTAGCCTCTGGCACTGAGCACAGGCAGGATTTGGGATGGCAGACAGCAGAATGTGGAATCAAGTAAAATCTAGAGTCCTGTAATATTGGATGAATTTGGGGCTGAGACCAAGGGAGATTTTTCAAGTAGAGGCTCAGGGATGCAAGGCAATTTGCATGAACAAAAGGTAGGGATTTCAGAAGAAGTGTTAGTGAAACACACAAATTATTGAAAATAGAACTTAATGTACTACCAAGGCACAGCAAGAAAATGATGTCCTATTATCCCAGTTTTTCCATCACGAGTCCTTTTAACTATCTTCCCAATCAAGTAATTAGGTCATTTTTGTTGCCCACAGATAATTGCATTTTTTTCAGTGGAAGGTTTATTCATTACTTCATATGTAGGGGCTGACTGAGGACACGAAAACCGGTAAAGGTTAGTAAGTTTGGTAGCAGCATTCAGAAAAGATGTACATTTTTCTCTTGGCTGAGCCTACTAGCAGTGGCTATCTCAGAATGGTATTTCTTGTGATGAAAATAGCTTCTTTGTTTCCGCATCAGTCAGTGAAGTGGAACTCATCAGTTTGAGGCTCTCTGTAAAGTGAAGTAGCCTAACCATTGAATTCAAATTAAGGTTCCTTACCCAGAAATTTTGCTGTTATCAGTGTATCCTATGAATATTCTCATACTGTTGTAGTATTATTTTGAAAAGTAAAAATCTGGAAATATCCTTGTCCAATGAAAGTACTATTAAGTATATCATAAATAGCTATACTAATAAATGCTATATAGTTTGACAAGTAGTAAGGTAGGATTTATAGGTACTGACTTGGAAAGATGGTTATGATCTATTGCTAGATGTTGATCTATACTATTATTTGCGTAAAAGCAGATAGAGGCTAATATATAGTGATAAGCTTTGTGGACAGTTGCCTATGAACTTGCTAGAAGTGGATGGAGGGAGGGAGGCTTTTACATGCCTTTAACTTTGTAATTTTCCATACTATTTGAATACTATTCAGATGGATTATTTTGCATATATATGCTTTATATAAAGTTAAATTCCCTCCCTGTTATTTCACAACATGTTTTGTAGTGGCTTTTCCCTTGGGTATTTCTAAAAGTCTTTTGCTTTATTTTATTGTGGGTGTGCTGAAGAAAAGGATGAGGGTGGGGAAGAATGTGAGTGTGTTTAGGAGAAGCTGGAGCAGAGGAATCCTGCAAAATAGACTGACGCAGAAAGAGCTCATGCTTCATAACTGTCAGCATTTGCCTTTATAAGATTCTTCCTGTACCTCAGGCTCTTACCTGGAGCTGTTTTTGCTGCCAACAGAGCTTTATTTGTTGGCTTTTTCACCGCTCCACCCTTGCAACCATTCTTGCATCTGCCCTTTCTCACAGTTGGTCTTGATCCTCTTAAAACAAACAAAAACGTTTTGTTTTTTTTCTTCTGGTGCCAGGAGTCAAACTCACGACCTTGCGCTTGCCAGGCAGGCGCTGTGCCATTGAGCTAAATCCCCAGCCCCAAAAGCAGCTTTTAATTGCATAGAGTCCTTGAGAGCTTTTGCTGCTGATGCACTGACACTTCTTGATGTGAGCGCGGTTCACTGTGGGATGGCAGGTGGGTTCTGAGTAGTACTCAATAAGAACAACTTGGCTTGCTTTTTGTCTTTGATTGAGCATGTGAGGGAAATGGGAGCACCTGCCCAGTTCTGGTGGGGGCCAGGTCTGTTGCTTCTCAGACTTAAATTCCCCAGTGACCTGGAAGGACACTGTATTCTTCTTGACATGAAACAATCCCTTCTATGAGGTTCCTAGATACGGGAGGCTCCATAGTTGTTACACATGATAGAGCTATTTACTCTACAGGGATGAGCTGTGCCATTTTATGGTTGTGTCTAGAAGGCAGGCCACATAGCTAATGCATACCAGCTGGCACACCCCTTGAAGTAATTGTCTTGTTTAATTATGAATTCACACCCAAGCTCCTTAATGCTTTTGCTGTTGTCATTGTTCCTAATAAAGCCCATAACTTAGGCAATTTTCTGTGGACCTGAGCCAAAATTAACTTAGTTCCTTTTTTTTTAAATAATATCTTTTGCTGGAGGAAGTGTACACAAGGCCACAGGTTGACAATCTTGGCTGTGCAATCACATTTTTCAACTAAGAGCTGGAAGATTCAGGTGCCCTTGATGATTAACTAGGCCCAGAATTGGGACACCACACTGAGAGGGGTGTGGTAGGAATCAGCCTTTCATAGCACAACAAAAATTTATTTATTTTTTTCCAGCAGTGGGAACTGAACTCGGGGCCTTCACATTGAGTCACATCCCCAGCCATTTAAAATTTTTTTAAATTTTAAGACAAGGTCACACTAAATAGCCCAGGTGGGATTTGAATTTACAGTCCTCCTGCCTCAGCCTCCTCGACTGCGGGGATTATAGGTGTGCAACACCATACCTGCCTACAATCCAAACATTTTTGTTCAGTTGTACAACTGAATTATCTTTTAATCTATTCTAGCTTGTTTTTGTTTGTTTTTATTTTTGCCAGCATCATTTGGGCTTACCAGAAAGTTTTGAAAACAGGTCCAAGTGGTAGAGATATGAATCCACTGCAGTTTGGTTTGTGGGTAAGCCCAGTTTGGCTTCAGGGGTGTGGCATTTTATCTATTTGTTCTGGTCTCTTTCCCAGCCACCGGTTAAAATTTGGGAGGACTTTGATGAGAGCTAAGAGTTGGAAGAATGGCAGCAGCTTGTCAGAAGGCACAGACTTACCAGACTCCTTCTGGCAGTGTCTGTTCTTTCAGTCTAGCCTTGGCTCATCTGCAAAATAAACTTAAAAATGCTTTTTGTCATCTTATGTTGTATATACTATTATCTGTCTAAAGTATGCAAAGTTTCAGTGTTTTTTCTAGTAAGGAGTGACTGCAGTACACACTGAAAGGCATTATTTTTTCACTTGTTAAAGCAGAAGTTTGAAAGGGATAGGTAGTGTGTTAGAATGAAGCAGACTCTTTGGAGTAGAATGAGCTACCCAAAGTTGTATTTGTGGCCAGCAAGATGGGCATCTTTGCATAAATGGCCATTCCCTGTGCTGTTCCAGGCCCCGATCCTAACTTTCAAAGGCTCCTCTCCATATTATCAGGGTTCTTGTCATGTTACCCTCTAGTTATGCTTCTTTTTATTGACTCCTTACCAAGCTTGACTCTTTCCAAAATATACTAACCCTAATTTTTTTCTTCATCCTTCCACCCAGTTAAATGTCCACTTACTCTGTGTAGGCTCAGCTCTGCTGGAAGTTTAAAAAAGCAGACATTAGGGAAAAACCCAGAGGAATTTAGTGAAGGGTGTGATGGCTGATTAATTTAATCTACTCTGCAGTTATGAAATAGGAAACTGAATGCACATTCACAATAATTGGTAAAATATGAGGGAGAGAAGGGTTCTCTGAGCAGGGGCCAGCATGGCTTTCTTGCAGGGCTTACTCCATCCATGAGTAAGTGCTGCAGGGTTTTGTCTTTCCTGAATAAGGGTTGGAGCAGCCTCATCACCTTGGAAATACTTCCAAATGTTTGGGATCCAGGAATCTCGGGATGGAGACAGGATCCTGAAGGTGGAGGCCAAAGCCCTGAATAAGGTAGACTGTTTTTTGTCCCAAGTGCTCTTGTGGTGCTGGCCTAAGGGCTGGATTATTTAGAAGGGCGAAGCCCGACAGTCAGCATCTGGTACATCTTGTGCGTGACAATAGGATAATGTGGAGCACTAACTGGGGATGCTCGGGATGTCTCTCCCATCCAATGACTAGGTAAGGCAGGACATCTGAGAAATGATGCCCCTTCTCAGTGGCACATCCTTGGCTAATGTTGAAACACAGACTGTCCTTCATTCTACTCACTCTGCCTGCTCTTCTGCCCTAGTTTCAAAAGGTCTTTTCTTGTTCTCGAGTTTCTACTGCTTCCAACTCCTTTTGACTCTTCTAGTTACAAAAGTTAAGGACAGGGTATATGAAACTACCAAGAGAGGAAGCAAGCAGAGTCCCTGCTTATTTCAGTCATCCTTTTCTTCATTTTTTGGGTCCAGGATATTTTCACCTTCATCTGTTTGCACCTGTCGTTATGTGAACTACTCATCTGACACAGCGTGAAACCTGGTCATCTGGAGAGATTGGCTCAGGTGCAAATGTATCTAGGCTTTTGATTTCAGAGAATCCAAAAGACAGAGCTTTTCACTGACTTCTCAGTTCTCATCCTTAATTTTTTTTTAAGTGCTGAGGTTCAACTCCAGGGCTTTATGCATAGTATTCATCTTAATAAAAGCATTATTAATAAAACACTAATGTCATTATTCAAACTATATACTTATAGTATTTATCTCATACCTGATTGCAGTGATGTGTGGGGTCTACAGAAAGTGGAGGAACCACATACTGAAACATTTCAGCATGGATGGTAGTTGGCATTATTGCTTTTTAATTAGTTGTGGCAGTTGATGTGTTGGTGGGGTAGTACTCATTTTATTTAGAGTTTTTAAAGCAGAAAAATCATACTTCATAGATGGATTTGTTTAGCTCATTTTTGTGAGTTTATTCATTTGCTATGGCTGCTGTAGCAAAGCACCAGGAACTGGTTGGCTTTAAAAATAGATATATATTCTATAGTTCTGTAGGCCAGGAGCCTGAGATCAAGGGTTGATTTGAAGAAAGAACCTTTTCTAGGGCCTGTCTTAGGCTTATAGATAGTCACCTCCCTTCACGTCATCTCATCTTCATGTCATTGTCCTTCTATGTGTGCCTGTGTCCACCTTCTTAAGAGGACAGCAGTCAGATTGGATTATGGCCCACTCTAAGGACATCATTCTAATTTGATTACTTCTTTAAAGACACTCTCCAAATAAGGTCACATTCTGAGGTATTGTGCATTAAGATTTCAAGATATAAATGTTTAGGGGACACTATTCAACCTATAATGATGGGCATGCCATTGATAAATAAAAAATAGCTATTTCTTTTTGTAGTGAGACATAGATAGTGTGGGTAGCAGTAGACACATGGTCCTCCCCAGGTAGCATACATTCTACTGGGGGGAGACTGACAATAAACAAACAGGTAAATATAATGTAATGTCTAGTGGTTATAAGCACTTTGAAGAAAATAAGACAGTACAAGGGGGCATAAAGTTATCCTAGGCTGGGGTGGAGACTTGAATGAGGTGCAGGAATGAGCCTTGCGAAGGGCATTGTCAGGGAGAAGGAATAGCAGATGCAAAGGCTCTAGGGGAAGAATGAGTCCAGTGTGTGCCTGGCTGGCATGGCTGAAGCAAAGAGAATAGTACTGAGTGACACTAGAGTGACACCAGTGAAGACCAGGTGCTGACGGGCTCATAGGTCATGGTGAGGATTTTTAACTTTGTCCATAGGAAAGATGAGGAATACTTTTGAACTAAGCAAGTAGAAATGCTTATTTGTTCCTTTGCAAGATTTTTTGTTTTTCTCTGGGCCCTGACATTCATTCTGGAAAGCTCACACTCCCTGGGAGCCCTGAGCGAGCTTACACTTTGCCAGCCCTTACATTCCATCCCTGTTGGAAGACGGTTTTCCATAGGTCTGTCAACTCACACATCTTGTGAGCAGAAGCACTGTCTCCCCTTTCTTCCTGAACTTTCTTTTAAAGGATATTTATAATATCCAGCTTTGGGAGGTGGAGAGAGTGTTTCTTTCTGGTTGCAAAGAGTAGGCAGGCTTACTGCCTGTTATAAAAGACTTGGGTCCTGTAAGGTCAGGGTTCCTGTCCTGTAAAGCAACCTACTGCATATATAGGCATCTTCGTTCTCTGCACATCACTGTGTAGAAACTGATGATTAGAGGAATGGCGTACAAATGCTGATCCAAGACTCTTGTATTTTTACCAGCACCCATGAAGCTGGCAGGAGAACTTGTTAGCTTGTAAGGGAAGTAAAATCTCAAAATGATTCACAGTTCTTTACATTCTTTTTTTGGCTTTTTTGAGACAGGGTTTCATTATGAAGTTCAGGCTGGCCTTGAACTCACTTTGTAGCCCTGGCGGGCCACGGACTCACAGTGATCCTTCTGCCTCAGCCTTCCGAGTGCTGGGATTATAGGCATGCACCACCATGCCTGGCTAAATTCTTCACATTCTTAATCTAGCTTTTATACTGGCATTGTGAGTGAGGTCATGATCATGGGTCACTATTTTGGCACATGTCAGTGGTTTTTCAATCTTTTTTCTGTTTTCGCTAGAACTCTTTTCCCAAAATGAAATCTGCTGGGAAACTAATAGAATTCAAGCCACTCTGGTTGAAATGGGGTAGCAGCCTAGGTTTCTCCATGCTAGGCAGACCGCTAGGCATCTTTGGAAGAGTTGACCAACATGGCTTCAAAAAGGGTTGAGCTGTTTTTTTTTTTTTTTAAATTTTTTTTATTTTAAAGAGTAAAAGAAGGATAACATAATAATGGGGGGGGGGCTTACCAAATTACAGACAAAGTGGTAGGAAAGTATCAATGGTTATTGTTTTACATATTGTTATCTACAAGATAGTTTCTCAGGAAAACAAATAGACAAATAATAGTGAGTTAGAGACAAAAGAGGTAGGAGATTATCAATAGTTGTTGTACTATACTTTGGTATCTTCAAAGTGGCTTCTAAAGAAAATAAATAGAGCTATACATGAGTGACTTATTGAATAATCATTAACTATTCTCAATGGTTGTTGTAGAAAACACATAATAATAGACATGCATCCATTTATGAAATAGGATAGGAACAATACAAATATTACAGAGTTATGGATAGATTAGTAGGAAAATGTCAATGGCTGATGTAATACATGGTGGTATCTTCAAAGTGGTTTCTCAGGAAGACAGAGATACGCAAGAAGGATCTAACAAGTAGTTACAGCCTAAGGGTTGTCAAAAACATCATATTACCTCCTCACCAGTGACTCCTTTCACTGAGGTATGACGGCTGGAAGGAAGGCCAGGATTGAAAAGAAGGACCGAGAGTCTTGCACCTGTGTCTAGCAACAGGAACAGTGTTGAGCTGTTAACAGCCCATTTAAAGTTCAACTCTGACATCTGCAAAAATAACACATTACGATCTTAGCAAAGATTTTATTTTAGCAAAAAAAAAAAAAAAAAGAAGTTATTAATAATAGGTCAGCACGAACTAGTTCATACCCTCTGAGCAAGATGCGTGCTCTGGACCTGGAGTGGAATGTGGGGGCATTTTTGAGACGAAAACAGATGGATTTGATTCTTTCATGTTACATTTTCCTTCACATTCAGGACAAACTATGACTCCATTCAATTTGCCACCTGGTTTTGTAAATATAGTTTTACAGGGACATAGTCATGACTATTTGTTTACATATTAGTTATGGTTGCTTTTGTTCTGTAATGACAGAGTTGAGTAGCTGTGAGAAAGGCCTAAAATATGTATCACCTGGCTTATTACACAAGAAGTCTGCTGATCTCTACTTGAGGCTACCCAAGATTTGTCTTTGGTTTGGTGCTTAGTGGACTTGGCCCAGTTGATTGTGTGAATTTAATTTTTCAGAGAAAAAGGATACATAACAATCTCTTTGAGGAGGGCTTCCCATGCCCACCAATATATGGTACTTTGGAAAAGAGAGTACCTTTTGAAAGAGAATTTTCTAGCTTTGTTATTTGTGAGTCTGAAACATTTTTCATTTACTGATTTTTTCTTCTTTAGAAAAACAGCTATACAGTGATCTATTCTGAGATAAGTCTAAATTAAAAAAAAACTGTTATAATTGTCAAATTTGTTAGAATGTACCCTGTTTTAAATTACTGCCTCCTCATTCTTTTCCTTCTACATTTTGGGAATTTGAATCCACAGGAATTGTTTTAAGGGTTTTATTTGAGTAAATGGAAGTCTACTATGTTCATAAGGAGGAAAGCAGAGGACTGACAAGGCAGAGGCCTTGAAAACTGAGAATGGCTGCTGAATTCAGGATCTACAGGCAACTTTTTGATTGGCTTGCCAAGGAGTCCTTCATGTGTCTATAATAACTAGAAAAGAGTGGGAGAAATGTCAACCAATGTGGTAACAAGGGAATTTCTAGGTAATTCCAGGACTGTTCCAGCTTAAGTAGTTATTTTGCTTTGAGTCTTGTGACATTATACCACGCCATAGGCTTTTAAGAGTAAACCCTAGATACTTGAGGTTATGTGAAAATACAGTGGCATTTTATATTAGTGACTTGAGCATCTTTAGATTTCTATTATCAGCAAATAGCAAGCATAAAACTTGTACACATCTTTTCCATATACTTTCAGGCATCTCTAGAGTTACTTATAATACCTAGTGTAATGTAAGTGCTGTATAAAGAGTGGTTGTACTCTACTTCCTTGGGAGTGATGACAAGAAATAGTTTGTTTGTTTTTTTTTTTTTTTTTTCTCCGGTACCGGGAACCGAACTCACGACCTTGCACTTGCCAGGCAGGCGCTTTTGCCGCTGAGCTAAATCCCCAGCCCAAGAAATAGTTTTAAAAATTCTTTTCAAACCATTCTTAGTCATGCCCTTGGATGTGGAACCCACAGGTATGGAGGCCTGACTGCAAAAATAAATAGTTCAAATTAATATATTTTATTTAACCCACTATATCCAAAATATTATTTCAACATGTTGTCAGTGTAACAACTATTAATGCAGGGCTTCACATTCATTCTATTTGCCTTCAAATTTCCATTGTGTATTTTATATTGGTAGTGCATCTCAATTCAGACTAGTCCCAATTTAGGAGTTTAGTAGCTGTGAGTGACCAATAGCTATTCCTATACTGAACAGTGCAGGTAAAGCCCTGTGTGGCTAGTGTGTGGGCAGCACAAGTGTAGATGCTGAGGGACGTCCAGACCTTTAATAGTGTTCTGAACTCTGAATTCTTAGAGTTCATTAATACAACTGCACAACTAACTAAACTTCACCTGCACAAGTAACTAAATTTGAGCCAGTTCTTTGAAGAAGCAGCCTTCCTTGGTGACACAAACTTATGGTGATTGTATGGATTAGATTTTTCTACTTCAGCAGAATTTAAAAAAAATTATGCATATCAGTACATGTTTTCTATTCATAATACTTACATTCATTGTGAGGAGCTGATACATGTACATTACACCTCTGAATTTTTACTATCTCTTTTCTGCTTTTCCCTCCCCTCTGCCTGCATCTTTAGTTTATCTTGCATTTTTTAGAGAATTGAGCTCGTTATTTAATATTATCTATCTTTCATTTTGCTCTTTAAATTATTTATAGTTAATAATACATTATTTCCCTTATGAGAAACTATATAATATTTGTGCTTTTGTATAATATTTGTACTTATTTCATTTAGTTTTATGTTCTCAAGGTGCATCCATTTTCCTACAAGTATCTCAAATGACTTTTTCTTTATGGCTGAGTAGTACT
>NW_004955457.1:56082-78657 GCF_000276665.1 Chinchilla lanigera
TATAAATACATACACACACACACACACACACACACACACACACATTTTCTTTACCCATTCAGCTGCTGGTGGACATCTGCTGCTTCCAAGATTTAGTAATTATTTTGAGAAGATACCTAGAAAATAAGTCATTGCATTGAATTAAATTTCTACTTTAGTTTTTGGGGAATCTCTATAGTGGTTGAATTAGTTTACATTCCCACCAAAAATATGGAAGTGTTTCTTTTTCTCTACAGCTTCACCAGAATTTGTTATTATTTGATTTATTTGATAATAGCCTTTAGAATATAAATCTTTCACTCCTCACCATGAGCAAGAATTTAGTCATGTTATCCTTTTCCTTTGGTAACTGCACCTAATTGTCTTTTTTCTCTGCAGCAGCTGGAGCCCCAGAACTCTGAGTTCTGAATAGTTGACTTGGAATAATAGTATCATGTGGGAAATGCTAAGCTCAGATCCCTCCCAGTGTGGCATCAGCCATATCACATCCTGACCTTTCCCTTTCTAACCCTAAAGGTATATGTGGTCTGGAACCTCCCAGATTAGAAAAAATGACCTAGCATCTCATTGCTGAGCAGTCACTTTCTATGGCTTTGCTGCCACACTTTAGCCAGCAGGAGCTGTGAACTGTCCTTTAGTTTAATCTGGTTAAAACCAGATAGAGAATTAGGTCAGAGGCTTCTAGCTGCAAAGCAGTCTGTTTCCAGAACTCCAGCAGAGGTGTGGAATAAAAATAAGCAAGGACAGTGGGGAAGGTATTACACGGCATTTGTATTTGACCTGTTCTAGGTCAAAATGCTAGCTCAGGTTCTGAAATTAGACAAGCATTGCAGTGGGTAGTAGTGAGACTGCATTAGCAACCAGCATAGGGCTGTGATGTTCTAAGACACTCTAAGCAGTAACTCCAGGATGATGGCATTTGGAACTGAAGTTCTGCAAGGCATGTAGAGGTGAACTCCCAACAGTTTCTAACTTTGAAGTATCTAGGCATTTGGGGGTGGGGCCTCAGGGCCTAGAGATCAAAGCAGCATGCTAGGCCTAGAGGGTCTCATAAATTCCACTAAGAACCGGTTTCCCCTCAGTTTCAGAAGAAAGACAGGAAAATCTGGAAGGTCAATAAGGAGGATTACTGATCCAGGCCTGTTTTGCTAGCCACATAGTAGGCCAATGACTGAAATGATGAGTTTTACAAAAGAGTAAGGGTTTATTCATGAGTCAGCCAGGTATGTGGAGTCAGAAGAACAAACTTCAAATCTGCTTCCACAAGGATGGTGCAGGGGTTTTTATGGGATAAAGAACAGGGTGGTCTGAGCTATGGGGAAAGGTGATTAGAGATGAATAAAAATGAAATAATTGGTAGTCTACACATACCTAATCAGACTTCATAGCTCTCCTGGTTAGAAAATGTCAATATTAGTATCCTCTGGGGTGGGTTTTAACCCTCTCACTTTGAAAGATCACCCATTGGACACACACACAGACCCAAGTGAAGGGTAGGTGGATTCATCCAGCTTGAGTTACCTTCAAGTTCCTGATAAACATTGATCATGACCTATGTGACAGGTGTTACCTCTAGCAAAGCTAATGGGAGAATATTGCTCAGCTATGTGACCTCTTAAATGAATGGTAAAAGTTATTAAGAAAAAGCAAGTGAAGCTAGAGGGTTCATTCCAGTTTTTCTTGGGTTTCAACAGCTGTAATTTTATCACCCAGAAACTGGTTCTCATCTCATTGAAGGTGGGTCCTGAAGAGAATATCCACTTTGGAATTTGACCTACACAACTAAAAAGGCTTATTTCCATCAGGTGTGGTCACCAACAGATAGACCTTGCTTTTTTACAGGGATGTTCCAGGGGATGAGATATCCAGTTTGGAGCAATGAAACCAGGCATTGCTGGGAACTGATGCAGGGGCCAAGTCTTGGAGCCCCCATAGACTGAAAAGGCAGGTCCCTGGGTGCTGACCCCTCCTGCCCTCCAATGCCTGTCACTCCTCTAACCTTCATCTAGGCTGATGTTTATCCTATGATACACTGGGTTCCTCTGCTCTTGTTATTTGAGCCAGTGCCATTTAGACCTAAGTGGGGGCAAATGGCTAATGAGTGGACTGGCTGTCTAGGAACAGTGAAATACAATCCTGTCTTTCAGGATTGTATGTCTGATGGATGGAGAGAACAGACTTTTATAGTAGTGCTGAAAGGTGATGCCCCTTCTGGGCAGGTGGCCTTGACATTGTCCAGACCAAGGCGTGTTTAAAGAAAACTCTGAGCTTCTTTTGCATAATTGACTTGCACCTCTCTTCTCTGTCAAGTCTCCCCACACTATGTTTGCACTAGGTCACATGGGATCTTGTTTCATTGACCTTACTCCTGCTGCCAGGGAGTGAGGGGCAGCCACAGAATAGAGAAGAGATGCCTGTCTGTCTCCTGGCCCTGAGTGATCACATCAGAGGCCATTTTTGAAATGAAAGTCCCTGTATATTACTTTCATTTGTCTCTTTGGGTCCACATTTCCACATTAGTGACAGAAGGTCAACAAACGGGGCTAAATTTGGACCTAATTAAGTGGCAACTTAAAGTATTGTGAGGTACATTGGTTTTGGAGTCAAATAAATTTGAATTTAAATTTTAAGTTCTCCACCTAATATCTGCAAGATCTCAGCTGAGTTATTTAACCTCATAGCATCTCACTTAATAGGTTTCTAGAAAACCTACATTTATCTCCTCAGATTTTGCGATGAACATAATGTTGTTTATAGGGTGCCTGGGACAAGGTCTGCTGCACAATGCATCTTTGATATTATTATTGCTGAAAAAAGAGAGATATGTCTAAAAAGTACTTTTTGAATATCAAATGCCTGTTCAGACACAGAGTGGAAGAGGTTAATGGATCATTTGATATTACTTCACCTTTCTTGAGTTTATTGTTTTCCAAACACATGGGAATCAATATACCTCATTCTATAACATGCCTTGTTCAAAATAGGCATGGAATAGCCCATGTGACTTTTCCTGATAACAGTTAGTGCTATTTTCTAGATTCAAAATAGGTACTCAATCACCAACAGAATTTGACCTTTACATTCACCTTCATGGGCAGTGAATTCAGCAAATTATGTGGAGGACCTACTGTGTTCAAAGGGCTGTGTAGGATAAGGATGAATCCAGGTTGTGTGTCCAAGCTACACTACAATAGTGAAGGAGATATTACAAATATCTATGTAATAATATCTAGACAGTAAGTCTACAACACTCTTGTTCATAAAGGGGTTAACTGCATTCAAAGGGAGAAGTAATTTCTTACCAGTTGAATGAGGTGGTGTTATTTGAACTGAGCCTTAAAGGGTGAATAAGATTTAGATGCAGAAGGATGAGGAATGAAAACATTTGGTAAAAGGCCTGGAGGTCCAGGATATATTGGAGAATAGAGTGGTGGTCCTAAGTGTTGGAGTATACTGTGTGGGGAGTGCTATCATCAGAAGTAAGATTGGGAAGGGTGCAGAGATCAAACTTTTATTCAGTAAACAGTGAAGAACCACTGAAGTTTTCAGGAAGGGAAATGATCTACTCTCATATTCCTGGTTGGGAGGGATCAGGTCCTCAGTCTCCCAAACCAGTGGACATAGAAGGCTTAAATAAATGAGGTAATTGAAATGGTTTTAGGGCTCCAGGAGGGTCCAACTCTCTTACAGAATTCAAGATTCTCTGGTTTAAGACAAAGACTTCTCTGGGTAGCCTGTACCCAAAGGAGGAGTGTCAGTGTGTAGTCATTTTCTGTCTGGGGTGACAGGTCTTGAGAATGAGATACCTGCTGAAGAAAAGAAAAACAAGAGAGAGACAGATATGGGATCAGGGGGCTTATAGCCTCTCGGACTAAAGCCTCAAGCCTCAATTACTGTTCTCCTTAGCCTTTTATTGGGATTCAAACAAAAAGTAGCAACAGGGCAAGTGGGAGGAATAATTAACAGGATTAGTGAGAACAATACAACTCAATTATCACAGGGATGAGACTAGACTTAGTTAGCCATCATGTTATCTTTCCTTTGGGCATATCTCAGCAAAAAATCTAGTGTTGTCCCAGTGTCTTTCCACAGGAACTAAGGTCCTGCTATCATTTCCTTTTACACTAGTGCTTTTGCTAGACTTCCTCCAGAATCAAACCATCATATGGCTTGGTCAGGCCTGAAGTCCCAAATAGGTAATATTGAAAGATAAACTAAAGAATGTTTAGTGATTCTTCACAGGGGAGGATACTCAAGAAAATGTGGGAATCTAGCAGGACCTTGGGAAATATTTTCCCAAATAGTAAATTATGTCAATCAAGAGAACTACCTTATCTGTAGGTTGGCATTTATTATAGGAGTGTGAAGCCTCCAGCTGCAGTCTCCTTTTATTTTATTTTATTTTTTTGGTACCAGGAATTGAACTCAGGACCTTGTGCTCGCCAGGCAGGCATTTGTACCATTGAGCTATATCCTTGGCCCTGCTTTTAGTTAATTGGGGTTGGAGCCAAAAGTCCTCAGCTGTGGCCTTTTCTTGTCCTTTGAGGCATAACAGCTTCACAGGCTAATACAGGCTTCAGCAGTGACCAGTGACTCATAGAGATTCACTTACTATGAGCCTGCTACCTATCTCCAGATAAGGTGCCTCAGGTTTGGACAACTCACAAGTAAACACGGAAAACGAATTGGTTAATATTAAATCCTGCTCAGAGCCACTTCATAGTGGTCTCCATCACATAACACTCCCCCCCCCAAATAAATCCATTTTTTCCTTTCCTTATAAAGTGTAGAACTTTAGCTTTTTCACATGAAATAAAGTATTTTATGGCTTCTCTTTGGCATAAATTTTCAGCATCAGTACATGTGTATTTTGTAAAACAGAGTTAACAATAAGCTCTGTGATTCCTTAATAGTCAGTCTGCTGACTGACAGGGCTACTAAGTGACTAACAGGCAGGTGGTATATACAGCATAGATACTCATGGCAAGGGAATGGTTTTTGTCCCCAGTGGGATGGAGTGAAATACCCAAAGATTTCAGCACACTATTTAGTATGGGACACAATTTAAAACTTACAAATTGTTTAGTTCTACAATTTTTCAGTTACTATTTTTAGATCATAGTTGACCATGAGTAACTGAAACGGTGGAAAGTAAAACTTAAGATAAGTGCAGCTAAGGTAAATGCTCATTCCTTCCCCCATGTCCCATTGAAATCTAGAGAGGCATGGTAAGAAGAGAACAGCTATCAGGATAAAATACATTAAAGACAGTGAAGGTGTTTGGGGAAGGACCATGAGACATCACTAGATTGGGTCACTAGTGGGATGGAGAGGATGAGGTAAGTGCTGTAGCACTTTCCATGGGGAGCAGATCCTAATGCAGGCTGTCTGCCAGGGGATGGATGAAGGGATGAAGAGGCAGGGAAAGCAGCAGGCCACATAGCAGCCCAGGAGGGATCAGAAATGGAACTTGAAGGGATGAAGGGGTTAAAGGAAGGGTACCTTGGCTGCTTGCGTCAGTGAAACCAGCTGGGTTATTAAGAAAGTGAACAACTGTAGTTCTGTGCAAACCCTGTTTCTCTTGTATTGAGCATAAGAGGTCAGGCATTTGGGTGATTGTTCAAATGTGACAGCTGACTAAGTCTGGAAGGAGGCAGCCTGTCATGTGAGGGAGTGAAACTGTGGTTTGGTCACGAGGAGCTGTGAGGAAGGCTGGGCTGGTTCTGAACCAGGCATTCTTGTAATTCTGTAATCTCCCAAACATGGAGGTGTGTATAGAAGGGTACAAGCTCTGTGAGGAGTTTTCTAAAGAAATACTTGCTTGTGACATGAGAGGGACAGCAGAACAGTTACCATAGGTAAGTGTTCTGGAAGGTTCTGTCCTGAAGCCTGAGGCATATTTTCAGAAACAGTACTTCCTTTTGCAAATAAGCATAGCTTGTTCCAAAATACTTACCTTGTCTCTTTGGTCCCTAGAAATTCAAACCTTTGGAGCTCCTCCACCCTCACCACCCTCTGCATCTCCAAGCAAATGGCTTGACTTGGTCTGGCCTAGCCAGACAGGAAGTGGAGACTGGCAGAGGGAGGGAGGCAGGAAGGGAAGGAGTGTGTGTGTGGGAGGAAGAGATAGGGAAGTGGGCGGGGCTTGAGGTCCATCCCACCATCTTTCAGGAGGGCAAGCTGGACTGATGTCCCCAGAGGAAGTCAGGAAAGGGCTATGTCCCAGAGAATCCACCCGTTAGGGAGAAAACTACCCTAGATAAGGCAGCATCCTTGATTTGAGTGTGGGAGACCTCACCTCTAAAAAGTTCTATTTTCCCTCCAGACTTAGGGTGTGTTTGGTTTGTTGCTCCTCAGGTACAGCTTCTGTGGCTTGGAGTTGGTCTCTTTTTAAATCAGCTGCTCTCTTTCTCTCCTTTTCTTCCTTTTCTCACAATCATTGCCTTCCTGTTTTAAGAGGCTGTGTGGGTAGTGGCTTAGTGTGGGTCAGACGGCCTGGGTTTGATTCAGCTCTTCGCCTACTACTGAGTGCACTTGGGGAAGTTACCTTATCTCTTTGAGCCTCAGTTTCCTCTTTGTTAGGATGGACTATAATAGTATCCATTTCATAGAGTAACATGTCACATTGTGATTGAGTAGATATATATAAAGCTGAGAGCACTACTTAGGAAGTAGTAGATGCTTTATCTGGTCTATAAATATTAACTGTATTATCTGTATATCTCAATTATTTGTCATCCATCTACTAGTAATCTATCATTCATCTATCATCTGTCTGTCAGTCTATTTATCCTTTGGTAATACCTTTTTGAATTTTGTCCAGTGATACAACAAATACTGAGAGAGCCCACATAATTTATATTTCTAGGAATTATAAAGCATATACTACATTTCTATGTAAAGTGTAGAAATTGTACTTTAACATTTCAGTCACGAAAGGCGCGTTATCTTTCAGAGCTTTCATTCCCAGGAGAAAGTTCCTCTTTACATTGACCTTTTACTTGTGACTTGGACCTGCTACTTTTACTTCTACATGCTGGAACTATTTTTTTAAAAAGAAAATGAATCCTTTTCCCATATAGCAGCTATTTAAATTTAGAAGATGTTTATCACATCCTTCAAAGCTCTCTAGTTTCCAGTTCTGTAGGAACCATGACATTTTATCTGCTTTTCTCCTGGCTAAAGGGCTGGTCCCCCCTCTCCCACTTCCCCTACATGTTCTGTGCAGACATTGATTGCTACTTCCTTTTAAGGAAAGTTCTATTAATGCTGTACAATGTTTCATGACCTTTTTTGGCTACATTTTCATATCTTTAAATTAGGGGCCACTTATTACTCATGTTTTTTGTAAGACCAGTGCAGTGCTATACTTGGCACAGAGAAAGTGTCCAATAAATGCAGATAGAATCATACATTTTTGATGGACTTGGAGCTTCTGGGTTATTTAAACCCATGTTTAACCCATGTTTGGTTTCCCCTGTTGTATACACATGTCCTGTAAGCCGTGTCTGGTGCTTTGTGCTGATTTGTTTCAACCTAAGTATAGGGTACATTTTTATTTATTCCTAATAAATTGTGACCTTTACATGTTACTTCATAGGTCTTTTTGGTTATATGTTTTAAATTGTGATTTTTTAAATTTTGTGAAATTAGTAAACATTCCTATTTTGTGACTTTTGGTTTTACCATATTACTGACTAAAAATTGATGACAACTCTGAAACTGAGTCCATAGTTCATTCTAGGGACATTTCTCTGGAGTGATGACAATGGTTTTGAGTACTCATCAGTGATTGCAAAGTGACCCTAATCAGCACTATCCATCTCAGATTTTTCTGTGATAGGTGAACATGAAAGAATTTCGTAGATGCTTGCTAAAATTCAGATACTCATCACTTTATTATATATCTTTCTCCTACTTACTTGATGTTTTCTGGTACCTACAGGATGAAAGAAAACTGAGCTGGAGAATCAGTCAGTTGATTTCTCTATCCTTTAGAGAATTCCTCTTCATTTTAAGTAGAAAGCCACATAAGGTGATGTTAGTTGGTACAAACTGAAAGGAGACAGAGAACAGTTACCATCCTCATGATTCATTTTACCACGAAGCTACCACTTGAAAGTGAGAATATTGAGTCCTACATGATGTGTAGCTCCCTGATTTAGACATCTTTGTTATAATCACAGTTGTATGATGTCTTCTTTTAATGTTGGTGGTGTTTTGAGTTGAAGTGGAAATTCCCAGAGTTGTATATAGTGCACATTACCTGTAAGAACTTTATACTTGTTGCTGGGGACGTTGGAAAGAATGATTAGAAAGAATGATAAAGTCTCAAGGAATTTTTTAGTTTTAAGGCACATTTAAGAGAACACTGAAATTTGAGATTTATATTCTATAAAACAAATACATTTATAATAATTTCATTTCTGTCTGTACCTGATGATTGTGCTAAAGAAGGAGCCCAAGCCCTATATTCTGATCAAAATGATAGGTGAGGTATACTATTAAATGAAAAATATAGGCTCTATTCTGCTGGACAGAATTCAGGGGAGGACCAAAGTCAGGGCATAGTATAGTACCATTTGTGGAGGAAAATAGATATGGGACAAACTGATAATTATTTATTTAGTGGCCTCTGCTGGTTAGGTGACAAAGCCTAGTACTTTTTGAATTGTCAGTTTATGAATGCATTATCTAACATAAATAATAAGTGCATAAGATCAAGAAAATTGAGTTTGGGGAAACAACAATACATAGCCATTATTTTCTTTTCTAAGGTGGATGGGCTTTGGAAATCAATATCTTTGTATTTGAACTCTACTTGACTGCTGTAAAGGCTGGGCATGGGGGCAAGTTACCTAAGTTCACAAAAGTATCCTCTATAAAACTTATAAAGACCTTCCTGGCTTCTGGGCTGTTTTTGTGCAGCTCACACATAACAAGGACCATTTCTTAAATGTCATTCTATCCAGGGTAACAGGTCCCGAGAATGAGGTGCCCATGGATGAAAAGGAAAAGAAAGAGGGACAAGAAAAACAAGAGAAGCAAAAGTCTGGGATCAGGGGGCGTACAGCCTCTTGGACTGCAGTCCCAATTACCAATTTCAGCCACCTTTTATTGAGCTAGAACCAAGGGCGTGGCTAGTACAAATGGGCTGATACCAAATGGTTTTAGTAATTAAAGGATAATCCTTCTCCAATTCTACCTCTTATCCTGCTGGCATAAGATTCCCGGTACTGGAAAAAAAAAACAAAATTGTTTTAGTGACTAAATCTTAGATGGTGAATGTATTTTGGCTTTAAGTTATTGAATTAGAAGTTCACTTAGAACTGATCATTAGATCCAGGCACAAAGATTCAGTGCGTCTTCATAAGGGAGTTGATGTGCTTGGTTCGGCAGCACATATACTTTATAAGAGAGTTGAGTGGTTAAGCCAGTAGTGTTAAGCCTCTGTCCTCTAGACTTTTAGAAGAAATTAGCCAATTAGGTATAAATCATCTGTCTTAGTCACTTTTCAGTTACTGGGGCAAAACACCTGACACTGACAACTTAAATGCCTCTGTGTGGGTTTATTTTGGCTCATGATTACAGTCCCTGATCAGCTGGCTCCAAGGCAAGAATGGTATGGTGAAAGGGTTTACGGGGAGGAAAATTGCCCACATCATGGTGTCCAGGAAGCAGAGGCAAAAGGAGGAGCTGGGAAGGGAGACATAACTTTTCAGGTCACACCCCCAGTGACCTGCCCCTGACCAGGTCCCACCTCCTAAGCTCCTCTGTTTTTGCTGCATTGTTGTGTCTATGATTCTTAGGGAGATTGGCCTGTAGTTCTCTTTTGGTTGGATCCTTCTTCAGTTTTGGTATCAGGGTAATGCTTGCTTCCAGGAATGAATTTGGAAGTATTGCTTCCTTTTCAATTTCATTAAACAGTTTGAGAAGCAGTGGCATTATGTCTTCCCTAAATGTCTTTTAGAATTTAGCAGTGACCCCATTAAGATCTGGGCTTTTCTTTGTGGGTAGGTTTTAAATTACATCTTCAATTTCATTGACTAATACTGGGTTATTTAGAATTTGTAATTCATATGTACTTAGGAACCTGTCCATTTCTTCTGTCTTTTCCATTTTATTAGAATACAAGTTTTTGAAGTAGGTATTGATGATCTTGATTTCTTCAGGATCTGTTGTGTTTTCACCCCTTTTATTCCTAATTGCATGTCTTTGAGGCCTTTCTTTCCTTTTTTGGATAATGTTGGCTAAGAGTTTGCCAATTTTAATCTTTCAACGAACCAATTCTTTGACTCATTGATTATTTGTATTGTTTTCTTAGTCTCAATTGCATTATTTCTGCTCTGATGTTTATAATATCCTCCTTTGTATGAACTTTGGGCTTGACTTGCTTTTCTTTTTCTAGAAAACTGAGGCTCAACATTAGGTTGTTTGTTTGAGCTTGCTCTGTTTTTCTGATATGGGAATTCACCACTATGAATTTCTCTCTTAGGACTCCTTTTTTTTGCATCCCATAAGTTCCCATATGTTGTATTGGTATTATCATTTAATTATAGGAACTGTCTAATTTCTTTTTAAATTTCATCTGTGACTCACTGGTTGTTCAGAAGGATGTAATTTAATTTCCATGTGTTTATGAAGCTTTTGTGGTTTCTTTTGCCATTGATTTCCAATTTCATTGCACCATGCTCTGATAATATACATGGGATAATTTCAATTCCTTTGTATTTACTTAAGCATGTTCTATGAGCTAGTATGTGGTCTATTTTGGAGAACATCCCATATGCAATTGAGAAGAAAGTATATTCTGGTGTTGTGGGGTGGAACACTCTGTAGCTGTCTACTAAATGCATTTGTTAAAAAGTTTGGTTCAATTCTGATATTTCTTTGTTTATTTTTTTGTCCAGTTAATATATTTGTGACAATGGAGTATTGAGGTCCCCCATTATAATTGTGTTAGTGCTTAATTTTTTATGTCTGTTAATATTTGTTCTATATAGTTTGGTGTGCTGGTATTGAGTGCATATATATTTATGATTGTTATCACTTCCACTTGGACTGTTCCTTTTATGAAGATGTAGTGACCTTTGTCTCTCTTAATCAGCCTTGGCTTGAAATTCACTTTATCTGCAAAAAGAATAGCTACCCCTGCTTTTTTATGGATTCTTGTCACATGGAGTATTGTTTTCCACCTTTGACTTTCAGTCTATGAATTTCTTTTTGAATTAAATGTGTTTCTTTTTTTTTTTTTTTTTTTTTTTGGTTTTTCTCCGGTACCGGGAACTGAACTCATGACCTTGCACTTGCCAGGCAGGCGCTTTTGCCGCTGAGCTAAATCCCCAGCCCCTAAATGTGTTTCTTATATGCAGCATATTATTGGATCTTATTCATCCATTCTGCCAATTTGTTTCTTTTGATTGGTGAATTGAGACCATTAACATTGATGGTTACATTGTGCCATCTCCATTAGTTTTGAATGCTAGTTTTGAGGCATACATCAGCCTGGACTGGAGGTTGTTTTCTTTTAGGGCCTGAAATACCTCACTCTAAGCTCTCCTCTGAGAGTTTGTGTTGGGAAGTCTGCTGTGATTCTGATGGGCTTCCCTTTATAGGTAATCTGTTTCTTTTCTCTAGCAGCTTTTATTATTTTGTTCTTGTGTTGAATTTCTGGAATCTTGATTATTATGTATTTTTTTTTATTATTATGTATCTTGGTGTAGATTTTTATGATCATGGCTAATTGGAGTTCTGTATGCTTCACTTATCCATATGTCAAATACTTTTTCTGTGCTTGGAAGTTTTCTGCCATTATTTCTGTGAACAAGTTTTTTATGTTGTTTCCTGCTTTTCCATTGACTCTGATCGATCTTATATTATTCTTGTTTGCATCATCTAGAAGCTGTCAGATTGATTTTTCATGGTCCTGGGCTATTTTTAAGAAATCCTTCTTTTCATGGTCACTAACTTCAATTCTGTCTTCTATATCTGATATTCTGTTCTCACATTGGATCATACTGCTGTGTATACTTTCAATGGAATTTTTAATTTCCTGGGTATCTATTTGAATCTGTTTCATGGACTCCATTTCTTTCCTATATAGGACCTTCATGGCTTCTTGCATCATTTTCCTAAGCTCCTCTGTTTTTATCTATATCTAGTCTAGATTCACTAACCATGTCTTTTATTATGGCCATCATCTCTGTAGTTATCTGATAAATTTTTAAAATTTGATTTTTCTCTAGAACCTCATTCATCTGCTCTGTTACTTTTGCTGTTACCTCTTCAGAGAATCCAGGTGGTTGGCTTTTGAATTATTCTATTTAATTGCCCCCTGGGTTTGCCTTTGCTGACCTGGAAGTCTGGAGTTGCATCTTGCTCCTGTGTCTTCTCATTTTCTATTTCTTTTTTTAAGTTTAATTACTGAGTTGATGCTTATAAATTGCTCTTGGCAGGTGGCTTTATTTCTAGTATTGAGAACACTTAGGAAATGACTATTTCTCCAAGATGTCTTCAGGTGTAGCTGGCTTTTGGGGTTTGAGTATGTTATAAGATCCTACTTTTTCAATTTATTGAGGATGAGAAGTTACTGCCTGTTTGGCCTAGCCCCTGCTTCTTTGGCATTGCCCTATAGTATTGTTTATGACCCTCAGGCAATCTCAATCTTGGCATACCAGGAAGAACAACTGATTAGAATAATTATGTCCCCTTGGCTAAAGTAGTATAATCAGTAATAACAATAGCATCAAACACAGCCTAGAAAATAATAAACTGGGCCAGGGATGTAGTTCAGCAGGCACAGTGCCTGCCTGGCAAGTGTGAGGCCCTGAGTTTGATTCCTATACAAAAAAAAAAAAAAAAAAAAAAGTACACTGAAGAGGATTAATGACAAATTGTGATAACTATTAATTTGTCACCTTTAACTATATAAACTAGATTTGTGGTTATATAACAAAATCTAAGACAAGCTAGAAATTTGTATACTGTACATATTTACTCAATGTGGCAATTTTACCTCCAGGGGAGAAAATTTAAAAGAGCTTAGGGTGAAAAATAGACAAAGAAAAGAGATTAGAAGCAAGGCTGGAGGACAAAGGAAGATTATGCAAACTTTGGGAAACTGGTACAGAAGACAGGAGGGAGAGGGAGAAGGAAGAAATAAGAATAGAACAAAACAGCAACAAAAAACTAGAAGCAGTGTTCACACTCATATAAAAACAAGAACGAATAAGCAAAAAAGGAAGATAAGAAGAAAAAAATATCTACTTCAGGGCATGTCTCTGCTGTCACTGATAGACAGAATGGACAGATAGAGCCCAGATCCATGTTGGCTAATCCCAGCAAGGCAGCAGTAGATTTATGGTGGAATAGTGGATAATCCCAGCAAACCAGTACCTTTAGTTCTACTAAAGTTCAGGCTGGTTTCTGGCTGTGAGGCTGGAACCCAGGTTGTTCAGCCTGTAACACTCTGTGTGCCTCCTGCTGGCTTGAACTTGGTTCCCTGCTAGTTTGAACTGCCTCTTGACCTCCTGCCAACTTGAACTCAGCTCCACTTTATGCTGACACTGGGAGCTACTAGGTGGAACCAACCTGCAATTGCTCTGACTTCTGAGCTCAGATGGCCCTTTTCCAAAATGGCGACCAGCCAATTGCTTTCTCCTGGGGTGTGTCTGAACACAAATAACTCACCAGCCACTACAGTCCTTTGTGTCCACCATTCTCTTCCACTGGTGTGTTTCTCCATGGATGTCTCTAGAGTTACACAGTCACTATGCATCTGCAGGTTCAAGCTACTCCTCCCATGCAGTGAGCCAGACTTCAGAGAGAAAGCTCTGGTTGCCACCTCTTTCTTGTTAGTTGAGGTCCCTCTCTTTACTGTCCCCGTGAGCTTCAATTGTTGCTTCAAATACTGGCTGGATTCTGGGGACCCACTTCCCTGCTTCCCTTCCTCACATTGCTATATTGCAGCATCTGGACACCAAATCTCGGAGAGGCTGTTTCTGTACTGTTTACTACTCCACCATCTTCCTGAAAGTTACATTATCTTTTATAATTAAAAATAAATTTATCTTTTTGAAATTGTTCCTAAGTTTAAGATGACTTAAAATGTAAAGTAATAATTTATTTATTAAATACATATTTTAAAGTGTAAAAATCTTTTTAAAAATTATTTTTATTATTAAATAAAATTGTATATATTATGTACAATTTGATGTTTGAAATATACATATATCTTGGAATGACTCAATCAAGCTAGTTAATACATGCATTACTTCACATTTATGATTATGTCATCTTTGAAACAAAAAGTAAAAAGTACTTTTCAATGTCCCAGTTGTATACAATTTAACAATTTTTTTTTTGTTTTTTTGGTACCAGGAATTGAACTCAGGACCTTGCACTTACCAGGCAGGCACTGTGCCACTGAGCTATATCCTTGGCCCTTAGCAGTACTGTAGTATAGATAAGAATCAAATGTTGTTTTTTACTTTAAAAAACTTACTTGACAAGTGAAAATTTTAGATGTTCAAGATGTAGGTAATGATTTCATATACACTTATAATAATTACATAAATGAATATGTACTTTACATAATTACTAGTTGGGTGAGAATAGGGGGATAATGATACTTAAAATCTGTTATGTTTCAAATTTCAAGTGAAAAATACAGTATTACTAACTACAGCCAGCATACTGTGTATTGGCATCTCATGTTCACTGTAGCATTGGGCACAATAGCCAAGTTACAGAATCAGCTAGTGTTCACCAGTGGATGAATGGATAAAGGAAATGTGATACACACATGCTCACGCACACAAGAATATTATTCAGCTTTAGAAAGGAGTGGCTTCCTGTCTTTTTTTTTTTTTTTTTCCTCAGAGACAGGATCTCACTATATAGTTCAGGCCAACCTTGAACTCACTATGTAGCCCAGGCTGACCTCAAACTCATGGTGATCCTCTTGCTTCAGCCTCCTGAGTGCTGAGACAGTGGCATCCTGTCATTTGCAACAAAATGGGTGAAATTAGAACTCACTGTGCTAAATGAAATAAGACAGACATAGAAATGAATGATCTCACATGTGGGATCTAAAATGTCCAGTTCACAAAAGCAGAGTGGAATGGCTGTTACCAGGGTTTGGGGGTGGAGTGAGGGATATGTTGATCAGAGAATAAGATGTTTTAATGTTATGCACAAGAAAGTGATTTGAGAAGATTCAATCAGGGCTCAAGGTCAAGGCCAGTTCAAAACTAAAGGAGAGCTAACTGTTGATGGTGGCATGAGATTGAATTTTTTTGGCCTTTCATATTGTTATCTCAACCTTCTTATCTAGCAACCCCAATCTGGTATAAAGGTCTTCAGGAATTCAACTATAAAGGTCTTCATTTATTCATTTTCCATTGCATGCTTTTCAGTTTGACTTGGTTCCTTGGTATTTTATGAAATTAACTATTATTTCCTTTGCTGTATTTGCTAATTTACTCCCTATTAAAATTTTAGGCTATGATATCCAATGGATCACTAATAGATCATTTCAGAAATTGTGGAAAACAATCATTTTAGAAAACAAGACTTTAATTTAGATATCTAGTAGACTTGAATTGAATTCATGTGTCAAGAATATTTAAATTATCTTTAGTTGTTATTTTCAAATTGTCTCAAGCTTAAAAATAAATCATTACTATTTAAAAATTATAAAAATACATTGGAAGTATTTGTCCTTTTCTACTAGCAGGGGTTAGGTGAGTTATTATAGTTAGGGAGAAACATAATTGGATAAAAATTCATATGTTACCATTTTTTCATTTACTGCACTTATAATCTTTTCTTTGGGGTCATATGTTTAAGAGGAATTAAAATTCTCCTCTTACCGTTTATTTTTTTCAAATACCAAATTTTAGTTAAAAGAAGCTGCTCAAGCTTCTACTAGTTTTATAGCTCTATATGTTGTGTAAAACTTCCAGATACTTTTATATATAGTTATCAGAGATTATTCTGTCAAAAGAAGATAATAATAATATGGATGTATGACATGCATAGTTTCATTCTACTAATCTTAACAAGTACCTATCATGCACAAATTGTTTTCAAGTCATGGTAAGGGAGGTAGGAATCCAAAGATGTCTCAAGCATAGATCCATCCTCAGCAGAGTCTAAAATTGCATATTGATTATTACCTACATGTTGTTTCTCCATCAGACATTATGCCAGAGAAATAGGCCCTGAAACTGAAAGAATTTGTATAGCATTCAGTGTTGTTATTTAGAAATGGCAAAATAATTGCTGGGTGGAGAGCAGGAAGGGAAAGTCTGAAGCCTGGATGAGCCACTGTGCATGGTTGTCTGAAAAAATAGAGATTTGCTTACATTTAGAACAGGTCTAGGAAAATTAGTAGAGACCTTTAATTTTAAGTTAACAAAGCCACCCAGTGGTTTATTATATAAAAGAGCATAAGCAGCAACTTGTCTGTGGATTGACTGTGCAAGTCTTTAATCAAGTGTGATTTAGATGCTGGGTATTTTTCATTAAGTTCACAAAAGAGGGTCAGTTTTATTGAGGCTCGGGCTAATATCTTATTTATAGTTTTCTTTTTGTCAAAATGAATTTAAGTTTCTTACCTGAAGTACAATGAGACAGCACAAACTGGAACACAAGACCAAGGGAGAAAACGCTAGTGATAGGCCAAAATGATGGTGATTCTCAAACACTGACTAACCCCTACATATTTTCTACGAAACAAATCTAAATTTTCAGGTAAAAGTGGAGACTGATCAGTTATAAAACTCAATGGCCAGAAAGATGAAATAGTTTTTAGAAAAAGTAAAACCCCCCTTGATGCTAAGAGTAGAGAAAATTTTCTCTGGACATTCTCCAAGTGAGATATTGCATAAGTTAATGTGTGTTCTCCATTCTCATAGCAGAAATAATTCTGAATCTTGGAAGATGGTTTAATTGTATCTACACTAACTGGGAAGAATGTGTAGCAACCTCCATTTGAAGGGCTTGTATTACCTAATAAGCATCAAATAAGCCATTGGGTGCAGATTAGTAGTATTGCCGTATTGCACACGAGGCAATGGAGATCTAGTGAAGCTAAGAACTTCCCCAAAGTCAGGCTGTTTAGAAATGGTGGAACTGGGTTCCAAACCTGGATGATCTAGTTCAGCACCCATGGCCTTTTTCCAATAGACTATACTGTCAATTAAATACAATAAGGCTCATTCAATGGAAAGAATAATACTCAGCGCCCCCCACCCCATGTCTGTGGGGAATTGGATAGATGTGTTTTAATGTGATGCCAAAGATGAGGTCAGAGTCACATGTTTTTGAGATGACTTAGGTGACCTTGCTGTCTTCCAGAGGTTATCTCTGACTCTAGGCCCTGTACACTTGTTTACATGCATGTGTGCACATGCCTTTGGCACGAAAAACAAGACAAAAGAGAAACAAATATACAGACAAAAAAGGACCAGGAAATCCATGGCTTCCTGCCTTTAAGAAAGGAGTTGAAAGTCCATGTCCTTTTTATGGCATATCCTTAGATACAAGGTCTAAAATATAGCAATAATGAAATAGATATTTTGCTTGCTATTTTTTAAAAGTGGTGCCTAGAAGCATTTGTGAATGGCATCTAAATTTATTTTTCTTAACCAGTTATGAAAGTTGATTGATAATCAGCAAGACAAGTCTTGGAAGGAATTTAGTAAGAATATGATGGTATCATTGAAACATTTTTAGAAGAGTCAGAATTTATAGCTTGAGGTTTTTTTTTTTTTTTTGAGACAGGGTCTCACGTGCAGTTCAGGCTGGCCTTGAGCCCATTTTATAGCCCAGGCTGGTCTCGAACTCATAACGATCCTCCTGCTTCAGCCTCCCAAGTGCTGGGATTACAGGCTTGTGCCAGTACGCTTGGCTTCTAGTTTGAGTTTTAAATGAAGCATTTAGAATGATCTTTTAAGCTCAGCATTAGGATGTGGTTAATGTCTTTGCTAAGAAAGCTTAAAAGGTATAATTTACAAAAGGACTGTTCTATATACATAAGTCTTCTTAACAACAAATTTCTGTGTCATTTTACAGGAATACTTAGCCTCGCTCAATGAAGACACCAGTGCTCCTACATGATTCAATGTCTATATCAGGACCAACTTGATGACTTACTACACATAGACTTATACACACCTTTTCAGAGTGATAATCTCCCAGTAATTAGCTGAGTTCTTTTTTTTTTAATTTTTTTTTTATTTTAAAGAATAAAAGAAGGATAACATAATAATAAGGGGGACTTAGCAAATTACAGACAAAATGGTAGGAAATTATCAATGGTTATCGTTTTACATATTATTATCTACAAAATAGTTTCTCAGGAAAACAAATAGACAAATAATAGTGAGTTACAGACAAAAGAGGTAGGAGATTATCAAGAGTTGTTGTGCTATACTTTGGTATCTTCAAAGTGGCTTCTAAAGAAAATAAATAGAGCTATACATGAGTGACCTATTGAAAAATCATTAACTATTCTCAATGGTTGTTGTAGGAAACACATAATAATAAACATACATTATGAAATAGGATAGGAACATTACAAACTTAACACAGTTATGGATAGATTAGTAGGAAAATATCAATGGCTGCTGTAATACGTGGTGGTATCTTCAAAGTGGTTTCTCAGGAAGACAGAGAGATGCAAGAAGGTTCTAATAAGTAGTTATAGCCTAAGGGTTGTCAAAAATAGCATATTACCTCCTCACCAGTGACTCCTTTCACTGAGGTATGATGGCTGGAAGGAAGGCCAGGATTGAAAAGAAGGACCGAGAGACTTGCACCTGTGACTAGCAACAGGCTGTTTTCTTGTTCCTCCATAGTCATGATTACCCAGGACTCCTCGATGGAGATGACGGTCTGGCCAGAGGGAGAAGGCAGACCATGCCCCAAGCCCTCTCATTCCTGTTGGAGTAACTGGTAGCATGGGTTTGAGCTCTGGGGCCTCCACCTCAGAGGGCAGACTGATCTCCAGTGGTCTCCTTTGCATCCAGGGCATGGCCCATGGGGCCTCTTAGGGCAGTTCCTCTTGAGGTAGCCTGAATTAGCTGAGTTCTTGAAAGATTCATCCTATCAATGGATTGCCAATAAAATAGAGTCATGCTGAGATATAGTGCAGGAAATATTGGTTAGGGATCAAGACACTTGGAATTCTCAGGTCTATGATATCTGATAAGCACTTGATGTGTCCATTTTCTCATGATCATGGAGCGAGACTCGATTCCTATATCAACTCTGATACCTATTGGCTGGATGATATTGGATTAGTCAACTGAACTCTTCATGCCTCAGTTTTTAGTTTCTTTACCTATAAATTGGCTTACCTGTAAATTAGGCATCTACTATAAAGTAGATGTTAGGTAATATTTTTTCTCACTGTGTACAGGTATTATGCTTTTGTATATTTTCAATCTTTGTTAAGAATCTCCCTTTCTTTCTCTTTTCTTTTCTTTTCTTTCTTTCTTTCTTTCTTTCTTTCTTTCTTTCTTTCTTTCTTTCTTTCTTTCCTTCTTTCCTTCTTTCCTTCTTTCCTTCTTTCTATTTCTTTCTCTCCCTCCCTTCCTTCCTCCCCCCATCTATCTTTGATCATAATGTAGTCTAGGCTGACCTTGCACTCATGATCCCCCTGGGGTTATGGTATTAATTATTGTTACCCATGCGGTCACTGTAACAGGTGAGCTTACTGCAGCTGAGAGACTAGGTAATGTGAAGAGTACAATTGAGATATTTATGTAAAGTACCAGACACCTGGTGCAAAAGAGTTTCTCTGGAAGGGTAGCTAATGCTATTCCTGTCAAGTCTATCTCACCCATTCTCTTTTCTTCTTTTAGTCATGTTTTGAAGATTAATGAGAAGAGAACCACATGGTTAAGCAACATGAGGTTCAGGAGTATGACAGAGGTTTAGATCAAAGGGTATAAATAAAACTGAATATTTTCTTACAGGAGTGGCAGAAACTCAACTATGATATCTATACACTGCGGCAGATGCGAAGGGAAGTGAGAAACAGATGGAAGCACATTTTAGAAGATTTGGGTAAGTCTGAAAGACTTTGTAAGTAGTAAAAATAGTTGTGGTTATTACTCTTTTCACTTTTTTATAAAAAAAGTCTACTACTTTTTCATAAAAAGTTTGTCAGTAATTAATTAATTAAGGCTACCATGTACTTTTCTCAATCTTGCTTTTTTATATTCATGCATAAACATCTGATATTTCTGTTGTCACCAACCTCTGTCTTGAGAGGACACACTTCATGTCGCTCCTTGTGCCAGTCCATCTGTCCTAGGACAGGGTTAGCACAGGGCAGTGGAGTCATATGGGAGGTACTGTTTACTGTTTTACCACTGTACATGTATTGAATTAGATTGGGATGGTTGGTCAGTCAATAGTAGCTTTAGAGATGAGGAGGGTTGGGAGAAATGTTATTTGTGACAGTCAGCAAGACAGTACGAAATTTCAGAAGAGGTAAAAAGAAGAAATATTTTAAGGATGAGAAAATTACCTGTGGCACTAAAGTAGATGTTAGGTAATATTTTTTCTACATTCTGCTGGAGTTGTGATGTAATCACCAAGGCCCCACATCAGAATAACTTTGTTTTAATAATTAAAAAGCAAATTTATCAATTTTGAAAGCCTTGATCCTTCTGCTCTGAACATGATGCCCAGCACCATAACTTTTCAAAAGTGGGGTGCCAAATTGCTAGCCTCGGGGCTGGGGATTTAGCTTAGCAGCAAAAGCGCCTGCCTGGCAAGCGCAAGGTCGTGAGTTCGGTTCCGGGTACCAGAGAAAAACCAAAAAAAAAAAAAAAAAAAAAACCAAAACAAATTGCTAGCCTCTGTTGCTTTAGTTGGGGTACAGTGAAGTGAGGTGAACTTCTGCCCCCTGAACTCACCCAATGTCACTGTGAGTTAGTCTCCTTTTGTGTTACAAGGTAAGTTACCGAGGCAGGTTTATGTCTTTTCTCGTTTGGCCAAATAATTCTAAGCTGCCAGGCATAGAGTCCATTATGCTTGGAGCAGGAGGAGTCTGCAGGCGACCACTTTGCAGGTTGGATGGCAGGTAGGAATTCTGGGGACAGGAGCGGGTGGTGAAGAGTAAGGAACGGTAGGGAAGAGGGTTTCATACTAAACAAAGGGCAGCAGGCAGGCAGTGGCTGAGTGTATGAGGTGTAACTCGGAGAAAATGCTAACAAGGAAGTCAGCAAGAAGAAACATTGAAAGAGTTTTAATTCAAGACTCTGCCAGTCACCCTGTGCTGGGAAGCAGCACACGGAAGACTGCCCCTGGCTTCAGTTTTCCGATGTCTGTGCAGATTCTGTGTTTGGGCCCCCTTTTTATATCTGGTGGGGACCGGGATTATAGGACGGTCATTTATTTCCTAGTGACTGCTTCACGCGAAGGATACATTTTTCTACCTTAGGTTTTCAAAAGGAAGTGGATTCTTTGTTGTCAGTGACGAAACTTAGCACCATGAGTGATTCTAAAAACACGAGGAAAGCACGAGAGATGTTGTTAAAACTGGCTGAAGAGACCAGTATTTTTCCAGCCAGTTGGGAGCTCTCAGAGAGATATCTTTTTGTTGTGGTAAGTGGATACCTTTCTTTATCTGCCCTGGTTTTGTTTTAGATTTTTGCCTTTCCTGTTATTCTAAATACTGCATTCTAACACCACTCACAGAATCAAAAGACAAGGTGGCAGATGGTCCCGCCGTGATATGAACTGCTTTTCATTGGCCAGCAACACTAGAAGCACCTGAAAATCTTTGAAAATCAAAATGTCTTGATCACCCCTAAAGCCTTTTGGGCTTGGGTTGTGCCTTAAGCATGTGTGTTTTTCAGCTGGTTCTGCTGTGCAGTCAGGGTTTTGAATCATTTGTAGGTCAAAGAAGTGTGAGAAATATTGTTTATTTCACCTCAGATTGAAAAGTAATTTGAAAAGACTCTAGCATGGGTGGAGTGTTTTTTGGTAATGTAAATAAAGGGTTAAGATGTGTCTCTGAATTTATTAAGAAAAGTTTAAAAAATGTTTCACTTGCTTGTCATTATTTCTAAGATAGGTTTTATTTTTGTTAGATTGATTTTCCCTTCCATCTGACTTGGTGTCTAATATGTCAGTCTCTCTCTCTCTTTCTTGCAGGACCGACTCATTGCTCTTGATGCTGCAGAAGAGTTCTTTAAAATTGCCAGTCGAACTTACCCCAGGAAACCTGGGGTCCCATGCCTGGCAGATGGCCAGAAAAAACAACCCTACCTTCCATTTCCAAGTCCCTAAAGGACAAGCTCAAAAGTAGAATGGGAGTTCTTCCACTGGGACTCAACAGCTGACCAAAATTGGAAGACTGCATATAGAAGAGAGTGAGCAAATAGAGGGCTTGCTAAATGAGAAATGATTCTGAGCTCTACAAAGATATAAGGTCTTCCTGAGGACCTTATTCTATGAAATGTTCCTGTTGTATTGAAACACCCTGATGCTCTTGCATCTAGAAAGTTAAAGAGTTGCTGGGGCTGGGGATTTAGCTCAGCGGCAAAAGCGCCT
>NW_004955457.1:78757-89690 GCF_000276665.1 Chinchilla lanigera
AAAAAAAAAAAAAAAAAACAACAAAAAAAACAACAATAAAGAGTTGCTTAGTGGGATAGTTCATTGTGTGTGATCAGATTCCAGCAGCCCATTGCCTCAGCTTTGGTTTTGAATATACAATAAGCTCTAATCATTAATCCTACTGGGTGAGTGGGATATTTTAATTCATAAAATAATATGGTTAATAGAGCTCTCCTTGAGCCCTGCAATGGATTACCAGTTTAAAAATAATTATAAAATATGATAACACTGGGAAAAATGTTCTAAATAGTATTAGGCATTATATGACTTCTGTTTGATCTGGAAAATTGGGTAGAGCCTCAAAGGATATTAGAGGCATCATTCTGAGTATCAGTTATGATGTTCAGAATTGAGATGAATCAGATAATAGAAATGTCTAGAAGTGTTGCTCAGAAGTGAGTTCCAAGTAGAACTCCCTGCAGCTTCATGTGAAAAGTCTGTCTTACCTGTGGTACATGCAACATAAACCCTCAACATTGTTATAGCTGGTTACCTCATTTTTGCTTATTCATTTTTAGTTCAAAAGCCTTTGGCATTTTACCTGGGGTAGCATCTGTAAATGGAAGTGTTTGACTTCCATTTCCATGCATTTAATCTGTTTCCACCTTTTGAGCTGAGAGTCACACCTGCCCATGGACCTCCTGTGCAGACTTGGCAGTGTGCAGGCAGTGAGGCACTGAAAGACATTGCCGGAGTTTCTTCCATTCTGAAGATGCTTTTCAAAATGGAGCAATTTGGCCAGTGCAGCTTGCTTCTGTCCACCTACTGAGAAATTCAGCTTCAAGAGTTACCTGTTACTTCAGTAAGGAGCTTGCCAAAAGGTTGGGTTTTGTTAAAAAAGACTTTAAGGACTTGTAGGACATATCAATAAATTTCTGAGAACAACAGCAATATTTTTATATTTTACAGATTTTTGCACTTCTGACTTCAAGTTAAAACTAACTTGTATTGGTCTGTCCAGGGGATTGTAACTTGAAAATTTTCGTATCCTATTAGCTTTTATGGTAGTACATGCGATGTTTAAAATATTTCTTAGGAGATCCATGTTGTCCATTTGTGAATGCATTACAGGCCAATTTAACTGGTATGTTTCAGGAATATCCTTCCTGGTTTAGTAAGCTAAAAGTTTTATTTTATTTTTTATACTTAGCACTTAATCCCTGTCTCATGTTGTTTAAAATTATCCTAAAGATGTTTTCCCTCTTTCCTGTAGACACTTAGAAGATAACATATAGTGAAACAATAAAAAAAATCCTAAAATATTGTACTGTTTTAATTGCTCTACTCAGAATTCTTGTCTTTTTGCCTTTATTGATGTCCAAATGGATGAGATTATTTTGATCTATGGATATATATTGTTATCATAGTTTTTACTTTTGGTAATGAACAAGTACAGGTAAAATTGTCTTTATGGTTATTAAAATGCATCAAATCATCCAGGAAAAAATTTTCCAAGGAATTAAAAGGTTTCTGTACATACTTTTAAATTGTGTGTTATATTTCTGACAAATAAGAAGGAATAGGTATGTTTTCCATAATTCCTTTATATTAAAAGGCAGAAAAGTTGAGAGACAGATGGACTTGAGGACATCTTATCCTAAATCCAGTCAAGGGAAGGATCTTTCTTAAGTGAGTGCATGTTGCAATGTATGAGGAAGGATCAGGAGTTACTGAGCACAGTTTGAAAGCCAGGGGCTATAGATATATAGAAGGCTAGAAGATTTTTCTATCTTTTAATAATTTTCTTATTGACTGACTTAGTACATCTCAAAGATTCATCTGTGGGTGCAGAGTGATTTCAAGTGGTAGCTGGATGAAAAATTTTATATTAGTAGTTATTTTGGTGTATAACAGGGGACATCCCTGTAACTAGCAGATCAAACACCTGATTTCATATTCCTTAAATGTTATTGCACAGAACAATAAAGTATTTGTGTTTTCTTAAGGGTGGGGACCCTCAAGGAGGTACATTCACAAAAAGATGAGGATGTGTTGGTGAGGGGCACAAGTGTCACTGAGATGTTGTCACAGAAGTGGGCTCATAGTGGCAGAAATGTGGAAGAATAGGGCCTGGTGACAGTGTTCCACTGTCAGAGAAAAGTGAGCACAGTTATCATAATGAGTGGCCTGTTGAGAGCTTTGGCAGTGGTTAATAGGACACATCAAATTAAATGGTAAGCTGAAGAGTATTACTCAAGCTGTACTGCTGAACAACCTCAAGGAGGGTGATCAGGAGATAGCGCACAGCTACCTTAATGAAAGGTTATGAATTCTTGCCACATTTTTTAGACCTTCATTATTTTTTCAAAACAGAAACTATTGACTGAAGGCCCAATCCCCAAGAAGAACTTATGATATCACCACAAGTGTGTATGCCAGTGGTTCCTCTGTAATTGTTTACTGGTTTTACTCTACACTGTGGAAGGAGGGTACACAATTACCATGAGACACAGGTCCAAGTTGATGTTGATACTCAGGAACCAGAGTGTCCTTTTAGAGTGGGAGCATATGTGATTCAGATAACAGATAGAGTTCTTCCCAAGTCTTACTTACAATAGGTCTGCCCAATTCATGGATCTTTCTAGTAGGCATCACTCTACTTCCTGAATAAATTATTGGATGGAGCATACTCGGGTGTTGGCAGTGTCACTATTCTTTCTTTGATTTGTGGGGTTAAAAGTTATCTCTGTGGGAAAGCCAGGTAGGAATCCCTGAAAGTCCTCCACATCCTGGCCAAGATAGTAAACTAAAGTCATCCTTCCATCCCAGGGGGACTCTGGACGTTACTGTTAACTAAAATCCATACCAAAGCCCATAGTTACTCAGATATACTTAGTAGTTACCTGACTTTTTATTGTTGTTGTTGTTGTTGTTCTAAGATCCCATCTAGGCCACCATACTGCATTTAGTTGTCACATTCCCTTTAAATCTTCCTAATTTGACAATTTCTTACGCTCTCCCTGTCTTTAGGGATCTTGACAGTTTTGAGAAGTACTTGTCAGGAATCCAGAGGAGAGGGACCTGGAGACCAGCTGCAGCGGTGTCACTGTAGGTTGTCCTATTCACCTTCTTGCAGTTTTCCTCAGGAAAAGAAATGCTCCAGAATTGTGGAGGAGACTCCCACAGGCCTGTCTGAAAAACAAAGTGGGCCTGAGCACTGCACAAGGAGGTCTGTGGGAAAGGATGTAGGGTTGTAGTATGCTGCTTGGGTCTTCCCTCTCTGGGACAGACATACTCATTCCCTTAGCTACCAGCAGGGGCAGTCTGGGGTTTGACCTCTCCAGTGAGTTCCTCTCTGGGAATTGACACCAACTGATGACAACTGTTTGTCTAAACTTACTGCTTCTTACCCTCCCAGAGGGATCCTCCTTCTATTGACTGATTAATTGATAGAGGTGTGTGAAGGGTTAGCATAGCTGTAGAGCTCCTGATTAGATTGGCTGAGGCCTTTGCTGTGCTACATTTCAGTAAAACTCTCCTCAACTCCACTTTCCCTCTTTCCTTCATAGTTATTTGGTAAGAAATGTCTTATTTGACAATCTCCATGTCCTCAGAGAATCTCTTCCCCAGGGAACCGATTGTGACTACATCTAAGTCAGCAATCCAGTTTCCAAGTCTGTACTCATTTTCACATTCATAGCAACTTTATGTTAGTGTTAGTGTAATTAGTCCAGTTTTATTATGATTAATATTTTGAAATGTCTATTATTTCCCTGGAGTCATTTAAAGTGCATTTACTTTTATTTTATTTATTTTTAAACATTTTCTTTTAGATATTATTACCTGTGACATTATTTAACCAATGAAATGGCTAAGGCATTAAGCATAAGCTTCCCTAGGAGTCAGCTGTTTAAAGGCAGTAACTTTGGAGAAGGATTGAATAGACAGCAACAGAAACTCATTTATTTGATTACTTTCCAGTGATCAGAGAGGCATCATGGCACAAACCTGGGTTCCTTTCTAGGGAAGTAATGTATTTATTCATTTCCTCAAGTAATTTTGTAATACTGCTATCACAGGGAAATGTTTAAGTTTAATTAAGTTGCATTGAGAGAGTATATTTCATAATTTCCAAATGACCACTATGCACAGTATGAAAATGGCTGACCACATTGAAGTTTCTATTTATAATGTTTCAACAGCGACATTAACTCCAGAATATTTTTCTTCTGTCTTGGCACACTACAAAGGACACTTGGGTGCTTGGTTTTCAAGTCATGTAACAAAGACTTGAGAACACTGAGTTGTGGAGAACTGAGTCTTAGATTGGGTCTCATACTTTGATTGCCTTTTAGCTAAATGAGATTTTCTTTATATCACTTCTCATCAAAGTATTTAGTAGGAATAAACTTTGGAAAGAACAAACTTTGGAGAGAACGCTATTATAAAAACAAAAGTAAAATTACAATATTAAAACAACTGGAAGAAGAATGCATGTTACTTTTTCAAAAACCAACAACTGTAGTCTTTAGGCAGCAATGTAAACATTTTTGAGAAGTAGTAGTGCAAAATATGTGTAGGTGTAAACAAACTTTATCATATGTTCTAGAGACACGTAATTAGCATCTGAAGTGCCCTAATCAGAAATCCACTTTCCAAAGATGGTTGTTTAATCATTTCAATTAGCTTTATCAAAATTTATACCAGAAAGTTCATTAAGGTGCATAAAGTATGTTAGGAATCAATTTTTGAAGTGAGTAGTAGTCAAGTGGTTCACTAGAAAAACTGTCTAGTCTTCATCATCTCAGGAAGAAGATGCTAAGTATGTGTTAAACACAGTGGTACTTAGGGCTGAGAGCCGCACGTGTTCTTTCTGCACTTCACAGAGCTGTCAGTACACTGTCAGGTCTTGTTATTGGAATTGGTGTGGCTGCCTAACAGTGAAAATATTATTCCAACTTTTATATTTATATTATGAGCCCAAGAAATTATCTGGGGTTACAGGAAACAAATGCGAAATTTCTAATTAAGTTTAGGAGAATGAGGACCATTACTTGTTTTCACTGACCCAAACCCTCTGGTTGTAAGTTTCTGGTGGAGGAAATGTACAGCTTTCATTTTGCCCTCAAGCTGCAGTAGATCACTGGTATTTTACTAAATTCTTAGACATTTGCTGAAAGGTTACACTGGCTAAGGTGAATTTCTAACCCATTTTAAAAATATGCAAGGAATCCTGAAAAATTTTAAGACAGAAATAAAGAAAAGAAAGGACTATAATTCTAGAACTCAAATGCAATCATTTACAGCAGTTTAGATTTCATTCTTTATTATGGACACATTTGAAATTTGTACTTATAATTTTATATCCTGATTGAAAAATTTAAATCAAGGAGTATGAATTCAGATGCTTTCAAAAGCCATTAGAGATTATAGATTTTGAGGATTTATGTACCTATTAATGGGAAGGCTTACTACGCAGTTGCAAGCTTACTACTCATTGCAAAATGGCTTACTTTTGCCAGTTTTCTGCTTTTTTGAGTAGAACCAAACAAACATGATATTTGTGTAAGTTTTCTCAATTTTAAAGTGTTTTCCACTAAACTAAAAATTTAAAAACATTGCATAAACCCAAAATCTATACACAGGGCAGCAGTTTAAGGAAATTTCACAGGCCTCAAACATTTTGTAACTAAGTAGCTTCCAAGGACATCATTTTCATACAATGGTACATATTTAATTGAGCAGACATACAAATTTTATAATTTTTAATCTTTTTTGATATTTAGGAATCATTTCCAATTTTCCTCTATAGTGAACATTTTCATACATTATTGTTTTGTCTTGTGTATTTAGTGGGATTGTAGAACCAAAGGGAATGAGTATTTCAATCTTTACTTTTAATTTTGGGGATAATAGGGATTGAGCCTCTGGTCTTTACACTGAGCTACATCCCTAGTCCTTTCAAAGTTTTTTTATATTGAGACAGATAGGGTCTACTTATGCCTAGATAGAAGAATCTATCTTCTGCCTCAGCCTTCCTAATGGAGACCACTATGAACTGACTGAGCAGGATTTAATATTAACCAGTGGGCTTTCCATGTGTACTTGTGAGGTGTCCGAAGCTCAGGCAACTTGTCCAAAGGTGGGCAGTGGACTCATAGTAAGTGAACCTCTATGAGTCACTGGTCACTGCTGAGGCCTGTATTAGCCTGTGAAGTTGTGACACCTCAAAGGACAAGATCAGGCCACAGCTGTGGATGTCTGGCTCCAACCCCACTTAACTAAAAGGAGATTGCAGCTGTAGGTTCCACACTCCTACAATAAATGCCAACCTAAAGATAAGGTAGTTCTCCTGATTGACATAATTTACTAGGGATAATTCTCCCAAAGTCCTGCTCAGGTTCCTGCATTTTCTTCAGTAATCCCCTCCTTTGTTTGAAAATCTAATAAATATGGGCTGCCCAAAAGAATAACCCAGAAAATCACAAATTCTGTTAGAGGGTTTGGAACCTCCTGGGGCCCTGAAATCATTTCAGTTGTCTCATTTACTTAAGCCTTCTGCATCCACTCGTTTGGGAGATTGTGGGCCTGATTAGTCTGCAATAACTAAGGGATATTATTAACCCAGTACCTCCCAGAGTGTTAAGTCATTTTTTATGTTCATCATCAAGCACTTGCCAAAAAAACTTGCAGTTTATGCTATCACTTAACAGTGATGTATAGGAATATAATTTCACATCTTTTTCATCATGGGAAAATATATTAGTTTAAAAATGGGCAAGGAAAAAAAGTTTATTCCTTCTTGCTATAGTTTTTGATTTAATTTGCATCTCTTGCTTATTAGGTTGAACATTATTCCATATGCTTGTTTACTAGTTTTATTTCTTCTGTGGTTTGTCCATGTTTCTTTTGTCCCTTATCTATAGGGTGCACCCCTACTTTGAAATTTCAACAATGTCAATTATGCAGCAGTCAGGTATAAATAAACATCAACACCTGCTTCATGCTCACAACATCTGTTTTATGGAGACTTTCTTTCTGTATTACTTGTCAGCTTTTATCCTTGGGTCTTTGACTGTCACACATGATAGCCCTCATAATAGAGACAAAAAAGACTCAACATCATCATTAAATAACCTTTGACACTGGCTAAGTCTCTTTAATTCATGTTATGGAATATAATTCTCAGTGGTTATGACTGCTCAAGTTTGACATTTATACTTCGTGATGAGTTAATGAGTTATTATTTATGAATTATTTTTGAGTGTCCAAGTCTTAATACCATGACACTGGGTGTGGCACTAATTCCAAGATTTGAGATTCCACAGTCAAAATTCCAGAGCTCAGATGGATCTTCCAAATTATCTAATCCAAACTACTCATTATGCTAATGTGGACGCTGTGTTCAGATTGCCTCTCCAAAGTCACTTAACTAATAAGGAATTGCAACATAGTCTACTAGCTTGGAGACTAGAGGCTTTCATCCCTAGTTTATTTTCTTCCTACTTCACCATGTTTTCTTCCCCTGGTGCTGCTTGTCATTGTTACGTTTTGCAATATAATCTGATCCTGACATACCATAATTCAAGTAATGAATGGCTGCATTTCTGTTACATTTATGTCAGAAATCTATTACAGAAAAATAGTGGTTCCAGCCAGTGGTCCCTGGGTAAATCAGGAACCCAGAGCTTTCAGAAAAAGTTTAAAGGTTGAGACAAGGTTAGAGAAATTTTGTTTTGTGACTGCTTCTGAAACTTTACAGTAACCTCTAAGCTGACCTATATTGAGAAATATAGTTTGACACGCAAGAACAAGGTTGAAAGAGATTTAATTTAACTCCTGTTTTTCTTTTGGCTGGACAGGCTCTGGAAGAGGCAGCAAGTCCTCACAAGACAGCAGCAGCACCATGGACATTACCAGCTCTTTAGAGAGCTCTGTTGATCTTGGTTAAAAGCAGAGGCTGGGAATTTAGAGAATGCAGCAGGGTGGTTGAGACTGTAGTCTCTGGAGCTAGACTGATGGGCTCTCAAATGAGTTCAGCTGTATAAAATTGGAAATTTACACAACTTTTTGTACTTTGATTTCTTCAGTTGTAAAATAGGAGATTGTCTAATCCATTAGGGTTTCACAAGAATTATGAAGTGAATTTATACAAGAAAGACTGATTGGCTATGTAGGAGCGTGAATTTTCCCTCCCAGGGGATATTTGGTACTGTCTGGAGATATTTTTAGTTGTTATAACGGGGGTGTGGAAGCAATTGGCATCTAGCGGGCAGAGGCCAGGAACGCTGCTAGACATCCTGTACTGCAAATGATGAGCTCCCTACAAAAAATACTGACAGTGCTAACGTTTAGAACTCCTAAAATGAAGGCTTGAGAAGTCTGTCTATAGCAACTGCTCAGTATTAAGCACTATAATAGACTTTAAGAATGATAATATATATGTCACGCAGTTTACTAAGTGAACTTCATTTTACTCTAGTAAACCATATAAATGACATTTCAGTCATAGGAGAAGCTTCTAGTTTTGTTATTGTTGTTTGGAAGATCAGTTATTTTCATAATCTACAGAGATTAGTAATTTCCAACTATATGCTGGTCTTTCGATTTGGAAAGGGGATAAAATGCTCAGTTATTCTCTTAGTGAATGAATGAATGAACAGTTATAGAGAAAACACCAAAATACAGTAGAAATATGTCTCAGGAAAGCCTGAAGGATGGAATTGTTAGGGGTTTGATATTCCTGGAAAACTGGCCTTGCAATACTGACATTAACTGTCCTTTCAGTAGGCTTCAAAAATGCTGCTGTCATTGTCACTAATGACTTACATCTATGGGCAGACAGGTGGGCTGCTCTTAGGAGTGACCAGGGCGGTCTAATTTCTCCCAGAACAATGGCAAAGGGAATGTCTTAAAGACTGCTAGCATACTCATCCAAAGATGCCCCATCAGCAAAGAGGTAAGGACAAAGGTGGCACCTCTGTGGGTATGGAAGACAAGAGAAGCCCGTCTTTCCAACTGGAAATATGCTACCAAGCCCCCTGACGTTCACATCTTTCTGTGTTAGCTACATACCATGTGTGTTCATTTAGGTATCTGGTGTCCTTTCCCCAGGTCTGTAGATCCCTTTCTGTCATTGTCACATAAAGAAAACTGATGCAAATTAAAAAGCTTGTGTTGGGAGGTCCCAGCACTGCAGAAAAGCCTCAGGATATGGGTCGTCTTGGGTGGGGTGAGGGTGAGCGACCTAGTGGGGGTGAGGAGAAGGGCAAGAAAAGGGGGACTCCTTTTAAACAGAATAGTTCTGCCTTATCTGTATTTATTTATTGTTTGTAACACTGTCATTCCAATAAAATTCCGTATGTCCTGCAAAGGATTCCACTGTTGGAGAAAGTAACAATTACCATCATGCATTGATCCAAAAGACACCTTCATTTGTAGATTGCAGTGTAGAAAATAGTTTACTTATGAGTGAGGTGCTAGCTAGGAGGAAGGTGAGATAAGAATTGGATAGTCAGCCGTACTAATGGGAATTTAAGAATAGTGAGCTAGGACTTTGAACAGAGAATGAACTTCCTCAGGCAACATGGAATGTGTCCTCTCCCTGCTAAAGAGAGGCAGCCGTCTCCTACTAAGCTCCTGAGTTCTAAGGAAAGTATAATGCAAAATAACTAGTTTCTTTCTAAGATCCCAGTTTATTGTAAACACTAGGTGAAAGAACCAGGTTAGAAAGCCTGAGTTCCAACCCGTCTTTTTTTTTTTTTTTAAACTTCACGGAGCCACCTATGACAGGTGTCCCCGCTAAATGATTAAGTGATTCCTGGGCCCTGCTTACCTATACGTGACTTAGACTGAGGGAGCCCGACGGTAACATACTCAGGATCTCTTCTGTAGATCCAGCAGCGGTTCTTCCTCCTCTTTATTTCCAATAAAAACTCCGTCCCTTGGTTCGCGTCTTCATTCTTCAACTTCGCTTGCAGGACCAGGAGCCCAGTAAACACGGCAACTGTAGTACACTAAACAGGGGCTCAGAATTCACTATTCCCTGAGGGTGAAGGGTGTGGGGGAAGGAGGTGAATGCGAATACAGAATTATTACCAACATTTAGCCCTTCGCTCCTACAGAAGGCTGTTAAACAGTCGCAGAGAGTTTCTTGTCCTTCGTGAACTCACGGTTGTCTTGGGGCTTGGGTAGGAGGGGAAGCTAAGAGGGGGAATGGGCACTGTGCACCAAGGCCGCCTGGTGTTCGATCTCCCTGGGGTGATCTGCATCCTGTTCCTGTGAACATCTGTAGAAGCAGCAGCAAAAACCCAGGATACAGGTACTGCTAGTTCCATCGAGGAGCTGTGCAGGATTCCAGTTGAACACTAGATGGCGCTGTTGACTCGCTAGTCGTCTGTCAGCTCCAAGATTCCTCCTCCCTCATTGCCTCCAATACAGACCATTTTTTAAAAGCCTAGTATTACAAAGTTATACTTTTCTCTGCCTTAATGCTTGATTTAGAGGATTTTAATTTTTTTGATGAATTTCAAAGGTTATCTTTTTCTGGAGAACATTTGACAACTGGCAGAAATGGAAAGATGAAATTCCGGGAATGTCTCCTAAGGGAGAAAGGATAACTCAGATGAGAAATTTTGTAAATATCATTCAGCCCGAGGAAAAATATTCAAGTTACCCAGGCATTCTTATTTCTCTGGTTCTATGGCACATCTGGCTGTTTCTAGTATTTATGTGAATACTATAGTATATGATGCGCTTAATGCTGCCTTTACTGGATCACAGGTTTTTGGTGTCATTGCTAGTTTTCTATGTTTAAGAAATCCTTCTTACTTTGGCAACATTGTAACAGGAAAGTTGAAAGACTAGTTAAGTGAACTGTATGCGTCCATCATTTAAAAAAATACAAACTTGGCGGCTGGGGATTTAGCTCAGCGGCACAGCGCCTGCCTGGCAAGCACAAGGTCGCAAGTTC
>NW_004955457.1:89790-94930 GCF_000276665.1 Chinchilla lanigera
AACCTCCAAAAAATAATGTATATATGTAAACTTTTACAATCACCTACTTACTCTTTCCATCAAGCAGGTTTAAACATCTCCATTTTATAGACAGTAAAATTGAGAACCAGAGATTAAGCAGCTGCCCAAATTGAAACAGTTAACTGTACGGTCAGATTCAAACCTTTATTTTCAAGTGTGCTTCTCTGATGCTACTCTTCAACTTGATTTCTGCCAAATTTGTGTGCATGCCTGAAAACATTCCCTTTTGAAGGTGAGCCTTCCATATGCATTTTCAAAAGCTTTTGAAATGTATTTGCAGGAATTTTCTAAAAAGAGAACAATTTATCCTTAGATTGGGTTATAACTAGATTTGTAATAGCTGCGTATATTGTGAAAGTATATATGTAAGCATTTTTTTCTATGAAGGAATTTGAAACCACCAGCACACATTTGAGACCCCTTGAAGGCTACAAAGCAGCACACTGATAGATGCTGTGAGTGACATAGTACAAGGTCCTCCAGCTTGTGGAGGAAATGCTTGAGACGAATTTCTCGGGAAGGGAGGGAGTGCTGCTCAGGGGAAGTGTGTTTGCCTAGCATGTACACAGCACAGGGTTTAAATTTCCCTGTACATCTCAGGGAATAAACAGAACCTGAGAGTGTGTATGTGTGTATGTGTGTGTGTGTGTGTGTTATTGGAAAATGAAGGTAGGGTTTTCACACTGACATACATCCCCTGCTTTTAAAAAAATTTTTTTTTTGTATTTTGAGACAGGATTTCACTAAGATGCTAAGTTGCCCAGGCTGAGTTTGAATTTGCAATTCTCCTTCTCAGCCTCCCAGAATAGTAGGCTAGCACCTGAATGTTTTAGAACAAAGCTACACTAGCCCTGCTCTCTTTGGTTAGCTGCATTCTATCTTTAAAGATATGTTCTTACTCTTCTTCCTGATTCTCCTATTCCAAATCCAGGCGACCTCAGCCTTTTGATGATAGGAAACCATTGGAAGTTGCTCTCTTTACATAGAATGCAGTCTTGGATGCCAGTTTTACAAAATTTGTCACATTCTTTTAGCTTTTCTTTATGGTTTTTGCAAACCAAGCACTTCAGAGACTTGGGCAGTGTCTTGGTTACATTTCTCTCATTGCTGAGACAAAATACCTGACATCCAGAATTATGGAAGGAAAAGTTTATTTAGCTCACAGTTTGTGGAGGTTTTAGTCCATACTTGGTTGGCTCCAAGGCAGAGTGGCACATGACAGAGGGCAGTAGTTCATGGTGGCAGAAAACAGCAAAAGCAACCAGAGCAAAAAAGGGAGGAGAGGCAGGAAGAGCAAGCTTCTTTCCCATCTTTACATTGTATGCAAACTACCTGCCCCAGGCAGGGTGTAGCACTCACACCCATAATCCCAGCATTGGACCGTGGATCAATCATAAACTCTAGAAGCCTGCCCAAGACTGCATGACACAAAGCATAGTAGGCAGTTAGGACAAGTCTCAGAGCCCTGATGATCTGTCAGTGGGTGCTAAAGTAGAACCCTCTCTCCAAATGTGGCCACTAAAGGTATTTTAGAAATGTAGAAGACTGTAAATAAAACCTGAGATCTTTAGTTCCATTTTAGTCCTCAAAATCTCCTGATCCTTCCAGGACAAATATGACTCAGACTTGGAGACATTTCTCTCTCTGGATCCCATAGCGAAGTCCTCAGAGCGTTCATCATAATGCATTGATATGTGTTTACTTTCCTGTGCCTCTCCCAACCCCACTTCATGCAAGGAGGCCTCCCCTTCTGGAGCACTTGTCTGCCTGTGACCGGGTCTTTTTATAATGCTTGGTGTAGCCTGAGTTTTCACCCTAACTCTGTGTCAAGATGTCTTTGAAACTGCACAGCTACAGACCTCCAGGTCTCCTTCCAAGCCCTCTGAGCCACAATCTCAAGACAGTTTAGCAGGGGGCAGGGATGACAGACAGGGACTTGGACTATTATAGAGCCAAATCTTCTAAGACATCTGCCCAACCTCTTCATCCCCCTCTCCTTTCATTCCCTGAAATGAATTTAATTAAAGGGTTGGCAACTTTTCTCATGACCCCAAACAACTGATCCCACCATACTCCTATTCCGTTTTTTCTGTAAAAGTAGCAATTTGGAAATATTCATAAATTGATAGCCTCTGTGAGTCATGACTTGGGAAAAGTGACTCAAGAAACCACCCAATTTTTGGATGGAGACCCACTTCTGGAAGAAAAATGTCTCTCTGATTCCTATTATCTGCTCACAAATAGAAAAAATATATAATCATCTCTTTGGAATTTCCATGTGCAGGAAACCACAGAGTGTTGAATTCAAAATAAGATAATAAGTGGTGAAATTAATCATGCATTTAAATATTAGAAAATGTTACTGATAGTCTGTTTTATGTGCTATTATTATTGTGTTGGTAGAGTACATACACAAATAATCCCAAGGTCCTTCTCAGGTTCACTGAGATGCTACAATTTTTCTCATGATTATGAGTTTTTCTACAAAGAAAATTTTTAGAAATCTAACTCATTTTCAGTCTGCTTTGCTGGCTCTGTCTCTAACCAATCTCAAATTTTTATGTATTTTCATTTATTCTGTCATTAAAAAGAAATGTTCATAGTAGGGGTTTCAATAAGAAAGAAAATATTAGTTTCTAATGGTTAAAATGAGCAAGACAAGAGTAGACAAACATAGTAACCATAAATTACACCCATTGCTGTGAACATGAACACCAGACTGAGGTAATGTGGAGCTGGCTGCCACCAGGGATGTCTATGAGAGAGGACACTGGAGTGGAGCCCTAAAGGGTGCGTGACAACAAGTCTTGCAAAGATTTGAAGGAATGGACCGGTTCAGAGGAACAGGAAGAGCAAGGGGCTGAAGGAGGTATAGGGTTTGTCATAATTTAGCGACAGAAGGCACAGCAGAGGATTGGAAGGGCTCATAAAGAGTGTGCCTGAGGCCATGGCAAAGGGGGAATGTTTTTGTCCCCCTTTGCATAAAATATATGAAAGCATAAAATATATGAATAAATGGATAGCTTCCTCCTTGAAGCAGGCAATTATTGCAGGGGTGGGTGCCAGGGAGAATCACAGCTGATTTATATTTTAGAACAGTAACTCTTACTATTTACTAGGAATAGATAGGAAGGTGGCAAGGATGAAAACCAGATCAGTTAGGAGTAAGAGAGCATGGTGTGAGCTAGGATGGGGACAGCGGGGATGCGGACAGATGGGCAGAGTCTGAGACACATGTTGGAGTTGTAATATGCAAGAATTGGTGATGGACCTGGATACAGGGGTGGTAGAGGAAAAGGAGAAATCGAGTTGCTTACAGATTTCTAGCTGTGGAACAGTGTGGTGTCTTTTCCTGAGATAAACGTGCTGCAGAGGGGATACAAGACGCTGGGTAAGTTTGGAGGGAACACCAAGAGTCTCCCCACCAATAATTACAATTTTATTTTGTTTCTAACCACATATTGAATTTCTGGGAACAACTTTGTTGGGGTGTAATTCAGTGGTTTTCAGGATATTCACAGAGTTGTACAACTATCACCACCATTAGTTTTACGATACTTTCATTATCCCCTAAAGAAATTCTGTTCCCTTTAGCAGTCACTCCTCCCTCCATCTTCACCTGTCTTCTTCCCTGCCCCAAGTGTTTGGCCATCAGTAATGTAGTTTCTATGCATATAGTCGTTTGTGTTGCGAACATCTTGTATACGTGGAGCCATAATATGTGGATTTTTGGGTCTGACTTCTTTCATTTAGTACGGTTTCTTTGAGGGCCTTTCACATTGTAGCATGTATCATCATTTCACTCTTCTATGGAGCAATATTCATTGTGTGGATACACATTTTATTAATTTACCCATCAGCTCATAGGCATTTGGATTTGTCTTAGTTTGCTTGGACTACCAGAAAAACGCCATAGCCGGAGTGGCTTAAACAATAGATACTTATTTACTGTCATTCTGGAGAGTGGAAATCCAAGACCAAGGTGATGGCTGGTTTATTTTCTGCTGAGGGCTCTCTTACAGCTAATAATCTTCATGATATATCCTTATATGCCAGAAAAGAAGAAAGGAGAAAGAGGGAGGGAGGAGACAGGGAGGAGAGGTGGAGTGGGAGAACAAGGGGAGAGAGAGAAGAGAGAGGGAGAAGAGAAAATATCTTCCTCAGGTCTCTTCCTAGTCCTCCTATTAAGGGCACTTTTATTCTGTTCTCTAGGGCTGCACCCTCATGACCTTGTTACTGCCCAAGGGCCATGCATCTAAATAAGAATTTACAACATCAGCCTGTGAATTTGTGAGGGACACACACACATTCAGTCCATAAGTTTGTGGCTTCTGCTTTTGGCCATTACGAATAATAAAGCCATGAACATTTGTGTTCGGATTTTTATGTGGATATCCAAGAATTTTGTTTCAACATGGGGGAGCTGCAGTGTTTACAAGATGTGTAGTGGAGCCAATGCACTGTCAGGTTTCCATGCTTTCTTATTACAGCAACTATCTTCCGACTTCTGCTATCGTTGAGGGAACTCTACTCTGATGTAAGCAGCACAAATCCAAATCCTCAGGTGTCCAGTTCAGGTCTCTTTCTAATCTGTATCCAGACTGCTAAGTCTTTTGGAAGGAAATATCTCACAGTTGATCCACTGGTGGGCATGCCTTGCGGGAACTGGGTCACAGTTTTGCTCTTTCCATGGGAGAGTTTCTGGAGGAAGGAACAAGCCTAACATTTATCATGAGAAGCAGGATGTGCAGGGAGGAGCTGGGTCAGTAAGGGAGTCTGGGTTGGACCCCAGCTTTCTCCATTTCCTATCTTGGGCAAATTGCTCAGACTATCTGGCCCTTATCTGTAAAATGGCAATGCCGGTAATAATGTCTTCTTGGGCTCTTAAAAGCACATAAGATTGTGCTCAGCACCATCCTGGCACGTAGTCATTCCTCAATAACCTATGTTTGTATTAGAAGTTAAGTGTCTCCCACTCTTGTTCAATATAGTTCTGGAACCACTAGCCGGAGCAATTAGATAGGAGAGAGAAATAAAAGGAATAAGGATAGGAAAGGAAGAAGTAAAACTATCACTATTTGCAGATGACATGATACTTTACATGGAAGGTCCCAAAAAC
>NW_004955457.1:96785-130032 GCF_000276665.1 Chinchilla lanigera
TGCTTGTGATATGTTGTAAAATGTTGTATGTCTGTTAATGTTTCCCTCCTTTTATCTTTAAAATAAAAAAAAAAAAAAAGAAGTTAAGTGTCTCTTGTGTGGAATGGCTCAGATCACAAGTGTTACAGATTCTGGATTGTTTTGGATTTTAGAATAATTTTATACACATAATATCTTGTGGATGGAAACCAAGAGTCTAAATATAAAATTAATTCATGTTTTATCTACATGTTATACACTGTCTGAAGGTAATTTCATATAATCCTTTAGTCATTTGTGTTTTGACTGTCAGGTACAGAGATTTTGGTAGCCTCATGTCAATGCTCAAGAAGTTATAGTGTTTTGAACATTTGGGCATTTTGGGTTGGTGTTATGGTTTGTGTCTGGGTGACCCCCCAAAGCCTCATGCAGTCATGGGGCAGGGTTTTAGAGTTTGATTGATTATGGATGTGACAGCTACACCCGCCCTGGGTTGGATAGTTTGCATATGTAAGGGAGAGGAAGAGGTTGCTTGCGGCCATTCCTGGCTTTTGTGCTTGTTGCTTTGGCTGTGTTCTGCCGCCATGAGCTGTAGCCCTCTGCCATGTGCCACTCTGCCTTGTAACCTGCCAAGTATGGACTGAAACCTCCACAAACTGTAAGCAAAATAAACTTTTCCTTCCTTAATTTTGGGCATCAGGTATTTTGTCTCAGCAATGAGAGAAAAGTAACCAAGACAGTCGGGGATGCTTAACCTGTACTAACGAATGGCCAAGTCAGTTTACTGCCTGTGTCCATCAGTACTCCATGGCTAGTAGTGCAGACCTTCTAGGTTATTATAAAGATTAAATGACACAAGAACTATGAGGAGCCCAGCATAAAATATATGAATAAATGGATAGCTTTAACTGTTCCTCTGTTAAGTGTATGTGTTTGTTTTTGAGATGGGATCTCACTGTGTTACCCAGGCTGGTCTTGGGCTTGTGAGCTCGACTTGCCCCCTCCCCTCAGCCTCCTGTGCAGCTGGGACCACAAGCTTGCACCACCACACCTGGCTAAGCGTGTATCTTTTGAGGATCTACTGTGAACTGCCATTCAGGTTCCAAGGATGCAGACAAAAATAGAGTAAGTAGTCCTTGCCCTTGTGCAATCTGTGTCATTGCCGTCATCATTATTACTGCAAATCCAGAGTATTACTACGGACAAAGGAGACAGGAAAACTCAGTGTGTCTCAAGCGACGTCTAACAAGGGAGCGCGATCACATTTTTACTTTACTTGGGCAAACGGATTCACAGTTTTTAAGCCCCTTTTCTCTCATGGGGAAAGACAAACACTTCCAAAGAACTCAAGCTGTTAGATGAGAGCTGTTGACACCCCTACTTCCCCACCCCGGCTTTTCCCACAGTCCCGGCATGGGTCCCCACGCAGTGCCACTCTTCGGTCAGGCTGATGAATCTCTCCTGCTCTCTGTGCCATTTTAAGTAGAATTGCCTGCACACTCGGAAGTCATTATTGATGTTCTCAACTGTTTGCTAATGTGGTGGCGGCTATGATTTGTGCTTTACCATTTTTTTCAAAGCCCATTTACTTTGTAAGTGCGGTTCTAAACTACTCAGGGAGATTCCCAAGCGGCAGACACTAAAGCGCGAGCTAATTCGAGTGGCTACCGGCAGATGGCAGCAGAGACACATCGATGCAGTCCTCACCGAGCGCCGACCAAGGGCTGCTTCTATTTGTTTAGTCCTCAGAAGTTGACTTCTTGTCGCTGTCGTTGACTTTTTAAATTTTCCACGTAAGCATCGCAGATAGGTAAGAACAGGTCTGCTTCTCCTGCTTCACCAACAGGGCATTTGAAGGCATTCGTTTGGGTAAAATGAACAAGATTGCTTATTACCCTATGCTAGTAGATTAAAAGAGACTAACCGGAAGCTAAGGGATGGTTCCTACCTTGCTGGAGTTTCAACAGGCGATTTTTAATGTATCCGTAGATTTGTTAACAATACAGAATATTGTATAGAAAATAATTTGCAAGGAGAGATGTGCAAGAGGCTTTATTTGATTACAGACATTAAGGATTCTTTTTCTCATCTCTGCAAAGGTTACTGGAGAGAGCCTTGCTGCCATGAGCTGTTTTCAGGAAACTGTCTACAGCCTCCGCAGTGTCTTCCAGGGTCCGTGAGAAAATGTTTATGGCATATGATCCGCTTACTGCCACTTGGTGCCCTGTGTGGATTCTCTAGACAGTTTGATGGGCAAGAAGAAAATCTGCGGACAGCTTGAAATCCGCGACACGGCATGTTTTCCAGCTTGACTCTGACACAATCCAGAGGGAGATTTCAAAGACTGAACAAGGACATGCCCTGCGATGATGAAGGGCGGCGTCGAGGGTGAGAGGGGGTACAGAGGCGGCCATGTGGGTCGGCTGCAATTGATGACTGAGTCTTCCTGCATGTGCATTTGCATGCAGGAGCAGATTCAGAATTTGCAGGGCCTGGCCGAAATGAAAACATCTTGTCCAAAATCATTGAGAATTTCAAGATGGTGGCAGCAGAGGACTGTGTCGGGATAGGGACTGTTCTGTGGGCCCTGAACAAGGGGCAGGTTTCATACTCACAAGGCTCATGAAGCCTGTGTGTGTGTGTGTGTGTGTGTGTGTGTGTGTGAGAGAGAGAGAGACAGAGAGACAGAGAGACAGAGAGACAGAGACAGAGACAGAGAGACAGAGAGAGATGGAGAGAGAGAGGAGATTTCTCAAAATTCTATTTTCACTGCATACCTCTCTAAGGCAGGGCTTCTCAACTTTAGCACTCCTGACATTTTGGAAACAATAATTCTTCACTGTAGGGCTGACCTGGGCATTGTAGGATGTTTAGCACCTTTTTCCTTGATACCAGTAGCATCTCCCCCTCCCCCACCTTGTGACAGCAAAAATACCTTGACACTGCCACATACTTTCTTGTGGGGCAAAATCACCCAGGTTGAGAATAACTGCTGTAAGGTAAGTTTTACAATACTCTCACAGACAGCTCAATGGCTTACTGTTCTTTCTTTTTCTGTGACCTACACCTTACTCCCACCCACTCCAAGCATGAAGGAGACCATAAAGACCTGTGTCCAGCAGGTGCAGAATGTCAAACACCCACACCAGGCAGATCTATTGGAGACTCAAACTGGGGTTTAAGCTACACCCTAAGTCTGCGTATACATGACTATCCTGGCTGCCTGGGGCGAATATACACTTCACAGAGTGTCTGTTCTCTGAGCCCTGGAAATGTATCCTTTAATCTTCTACTCAGAAAACCCCTTGACTCTGGAAGGAGACACCAAAGGCCTTCCAGTGACAGGCAGGGAGAGGGCTGTTTGGACTGCTAATTTGTTTTCACTCCTTAGTCTGTTTTTTCTTCATGCCACGTTCCTCTGCAGACCTTGAGCATGAATAATTCCGCATAGCCTGAGGGGCGAAGCAGGAGGCCTGCTTGTAGGGTTGTTTGTACTGTAATGAAATAGAAAGTTTAAAAGCTTAAGGAAGCCTGAGCAGTTGAAAAGCAAGGGAGGTCTAGCATGCACTTTAAAAATTGCTCCTACAACATGACAAACTCTGGCTGCCTGTTGGAGGTCAGGGAAATGAATGCCCACTTCATTTCACCCTCAAGTGGCAACAGCTCCCCAAATGTTGAGTCTGAGTGCAGAGTATCTCAAACACTAAATGCTTGTCAAGATACTTTCTTATCTTTGTTGTGGGGAATTGTCAATTTGAAAGCCAAAGTAAGCATAGACAATTTCTGGGTTGTGTGTAGGAATTTGGTAACTAGCCATTTGAGAAATCTGATCTCTACCATTTTGAATTCAGATATGTTTTGGCCTGGTGACGTTTGGGTTTATTCAAACTTAATAACAAAGCAGTTGAGGGTCCTTTGCTTGATGTTCTTTGAGCTTTTACTTGTGCTAACTAGCGGTGGGGTAGACATGTCCTTTGCAACAGTTGTTCTGAAAATGTATAGCTTTATTAATTGTTGTCTTTGCTATAATGAATTATAACTATTCATTTATGTGAAGGTAATCCTCTCCAAATTGTGAGGTCTATGAGTTCCCAGCAAATAAAACAATGCCTACCAGATAGTAAAGTCTCAACTAATGAAATGAACTGATTTTAAACTATGAAAGAGATGAAATGAAAGAGTAGGTAGATAGAAACGGTTCTCACTAATGGAAAGATAAATTAGCAGTATGTAGTTTTAACAAGAGATGAAAAGCAACACCAAGAAGTAGGATAGAGTTTAGTCTTTTTCCTTGAGGGGATCCTTGACTATAATATTGGAATAATACACTAGGGCGGGGTTTCTGTCTCGTGGGTCACTGATACTAGCAACAGAAAGGTATATTCTTTCTGTAGCTGTTAAGTAGGGAAGAAGCTGAGGAACCAGAATATTCTTTTTTTTTCTCCTTTCATATGGAACTGACTGGCTGAGAATCTGTAGTAAATGTAAATGGCTAGAAAGACAGAGACTTTAGTGGTAAGGGTGGAAAGAGGACAAGGACAGAGGTCAGAAGGGCGGGGCTCCTTGATGCCACCCGGGGTAGGTTCCGTGCACTCCTTGATGAGGAAAGGAAGGAACAATTTTATGCCATCTTCTGGATTTCTTGTGTTAAGGGATAATTTACAAAGTAAAATATAATCATGACTCTTATATACAAAAACAAACACATTATAGATTTTATTTAAGTTATTAATTAATGAGGGAACCATAAGATGTTACAACTGGTTTAAAGGATAATTTAAAGAACCAGGAAGTAATACTGCAATATATTCACAAATAGCTGCAAAACTGGTTCATTCCTTAGTTGGCTTTTCAGAGGACAAAATTCACTTTGAGCCTATAGATAAGAATCATTTGCATTACCACTGGGTTTCTACAATTTAGAGAGTTGTAAAATAGCTCAAAGCATTGAAAGTACAGAGGCTTCACTGAATCAAATGACCTGGAAGAATATAGTTATACAATGCCTAGTTTTCCATGGAAGACCCTTTATAATCTTTTTGTCCATTACCGTCTTTTACAATTTTTTTTTTTTTTTTTTAAAGTAAAGCACTTAGGCCCGTATACTTTTGATTAATAGCAATACCGGCAATGGACTATATTTATAGAGAAAGAAAGTGATCTATAGTTTCCTCTTCAAAAACCATCAACAAGGTTAGGCACACCTGTACTCCTAGCACCCTGGGAAGCTGAGATAGGAAACTTGCAAGTTTGAGCCCTTCACTGGACAGCTTCATGAGACCTTATCTCAGAATAATAGAACATAGAAAAGGTTGGGGAAGAGCTTAGTGTAAAGGCCTTGGGTTCAATCTCCAGTAGTGAAAACAACAGCAAACAGCAGACAAAGTTAAGAAAAAAAATTCCACAGGCCAGGATGAGATGTTTGTGGGCAGCACCTGGGTTGAGAGGGAAGGCAGAGAAGGAGCAACTGCGTGGCATAGTAGATGTTCGCGAAACCTCAGTGATAGAGGAAGTTCACTGAATTCCACCTTGGTTAGGTTCTTCCTTGCCTTGAACGACATCCTGCTGGCATATGAACCTCTTATGAATTTATAATTTTGAACTCTTTCACAATTTTTTGAGTGCTCATGTGGGGTTGGCTCTTGCTGGGTATTAGGGCAAGAAGCAGTGTCATCACAGTAATCTTCAATGTGATTTTGAGGGTGAGAAAAACTTGGGTAAGTGGAGAAGGCAAAAGAACTTTGTAAGTGAAAGGGACATAATGGTGAAAGTGTCAGAAACCTGTAGGAAGAACAAGACTGCTTTCCTTTTGTTAAAATTATTAATTAGGAGCCCATTACCCTGAAATGGCTCCAACATAAGCAAATCAAAATTCAGCTCCGTAGAAATGATCATATTCTAGCAAAACAAAATTTAAGCTTATGCAATTGGAGTCACCAGCTGATTTCTATCTAGCAATCCCATTCCAGAGGACACCAGTGGAACAGTCCAAATGAGACCATGGCTCCACTTCAGCCTATTGAGTATTTGCTTTGCTTTGCTTCTGTGCCCACCCTATGAAAACGGCCCCTCATGCCCCATTGGCAGAGCCCAATCACCTGCCATCTGGAGCTGCCCAATTCATGAACTGCTCTCTACTCAAATGAATGCTTTAGATTCATTGTTCATGGGATTAATTTTACCTCTTAACACTTTCATCAGAGCATTCTCACTAAGATGGAAAAATGCATTTTAAAATTCATTTCTGTTGATCTCACGATGTAGATCAGATGAGGCCATTTGAAGTTAAATGGTAAAACTAGGAAAGAAATCTGTTTTTGGAAGGTATAGAGACAGATATTTAGTGAAGAAAAACAATGTACCTGAAGTGTACACTGGGATCATGGATACAAAATCATGGGGTCAAAACCAACTTTAGACTTGAAGCTGAAAAGGGACCTTTGAGAATTTACCTTTTTTATATAGTATTTATAGAAGCAATAGCTTTAAATTATAAGGATCTACCTGTTTACCCCCGTCCTCACCACTTTTCTTTCAGTAGACAGACAGACATTAGTGGAGAGCTTTTTATTCTCTCCTTGCATTTGAATTTTTGAAAATCTATTAGAAATAATAGTAGTAAATCCTAGCTCTGTAGATTTTGAATAGTTTGTTATGAAGAAAATGAAGGAAGAAGACACAAACCTTTAAAAACCATTAAAACCTTTAACATGCGATATCTTGCTAAATTACATCTGTGCATTAGAGATAATTCAAAAGCCAGACATAATTTGTGAGTATAACCAATTTTCATAATTTTGATAATTTACAATAGAAGGGGAGTTCTGGATTGGCTTAGTAATTCAGAAAGTGAACCTGCAGATTTGATCTCCTTTCTGAGAAAGCATAGAGACAAAAATATGTCTGTGAAGCTTGAAGAGCATTTGAGATTTTTTCCCTATGGGAATAGTTAGCACAATAACAAAGCTAAGCCAGAATAGAGAAGTATTTCTTATTGCATTGTATTTATATCAAGTTCAATGTCTCAGAAAGAAGTTGGCTCAGAATCACTAATTTAAAATATGCTGTTGGTGAATTAATGGAACATAACTCTCCAAATTCTCAACTGAATTAAATAAATAACTCAGTCAGAGCCCATGGTAAATACAAATGTCTAGTTTAGATCTCCCAAGTTACTGAGAGAGTGATTACTGAATCAGGGAAAAAGGGCAGAGTTTGACACTTGGAGTGATTTATAAGTCCCTGTTCTATGGAAAAAAATCAGGCTAAAATCAATTCAGGTTTCACTTGCTTTCTTTCAAACTGCGTGAGGGTGGCAGTGGTGTAGGTGGTGTGTAAGGATATAAATTCACATCATGTGCTTCGGAGTATTTCTCCTCCCATAGGTGAATCTCCACACTTCATGAACAAGATTGCGGGGGCAAAGAGGTGATCTTTTCTTGATCTACGCTGAAGCTGAAGTGGAGATGGGAGAGTGGATTACTGGAAACATCTTAGCATTCCAACATTGTTTGGCACCCAGAGAAAGTGGGAGTTAGCGTTTTTGGGAAAGATCCATTCAGATTTACCACACCTTCAGGAAGGTTGCAAAGAAAGACAAGGGAGACCCTGAGAAGTGCCTCAGTTCCTTGGGGGTCCCTCCTTCACCGACTACCTGCCTGTGCTCTCATTGTGTTTTGGTCCTCAAATTCGCTTCGCTTGTGAAAGAGATTAAGGCCTGAAGTGTTCCCTAGTGAGGTGGGAAAATGTCCATTTTTGCTTCAACTGATAAAACTGGAAGGCTGGAATATCCCTGGATGGTTGTTTCAAGAGACCCAAAGTATCAGTCTGCTGCTGTTATTCTTATTATTAAAAATTTATTTCCACTTGAGAACAGAACCTGCTGTAAAACCGCCTTCCTGATGACAGTTGTGATGAGGACCAGAACTGCCTGTGATCCCAGAGTGCCTGCTATTGTGTAGCTTCTGGGTGCTTCTTAGGCACCAGGGTTCACAGTCTTCAGGCGTTTCCTTTCTTGTCTGGAGTGTGAGGCTGACTGTTAAGAAGATGCAGGTCAAGGAGCTCTGAAGGGCGGACAGCAAAGATATTCTGAATGGGTAGAAATAACAGTGCTACACTTGCTGTGGTGCCATAATGTTGGAATAGAGAGACTGAGGGGATAGATGAAATGATTGAACAATACTGACTGAATGTTACTGACCTCAGGATACTCCTCAATGATATTCTAAGACCCAGACCCTCAAGGATACAGGAAAATAATTTCAGGGAGCAGCGAGATTGTCCCTTACAACATTACCCAGGTATAATTAATGATCACAGTGTGACCTAAGAGGTGTGAATGTGAGCTAATAAGACTGGCTCTTGGGTGTGGATTAAGTAATTTGTGCCTTCTTTGTGGTAACACTTCATTTAAAGTTCTGGAAACAGTGAAACCCTAAACCAGTGGGAAGCAAGAGAAAAACCTCTTTCATCCTAGATTAGTAGCTGGAATGTTCAATTCAGAGTTGGCTCACGCATAAATATCAAATCTAACTGCAACTGTTTAAAAAGGGAAAAAGGTGCTCAACTTACTCAATACTTAAAAAAATTATTTTGGTCTAAAAAGTATTTTTGAAATACTTTAAGGGGTTCAGGACATGTTACCTCAAAATACAACTGAACAAACTATAATATGTTACCCCAAAAAATGCCTCTTTGGATTAAGGATGATTCTGAGTTTGTTATCTTGGGAAACTGAAGACATGAGACACACTTTGAAAATAAACTAGTTTTCCTTTAATAAAGAAAATTTGTATCTATAAGGAAATCTCCACTTGTCTTCTTCTGTATACCAGGAAGAGAGCTGTGGAAGTCACTACATACTTATTGGTGGAGAAAAATGTGCATAACAAACCTTGCTCTTGTTTACATGGAGATAAAAGTGCCTAACAGACCTTGCTCTTGTTTACTGCCCTTTCTTTGACTACATCCTTCCTGGTCTTTCCTGACATCCATTCTTTGCTTTGGGGATAGTGGTTTATGAACCAGAAGTCTAAGACAACTCTTTCAAATCTAATCAGAGAGTTCCTTTTTGAAATTTCCCCATCTCTTATGAACATAGGAGGTATACATCTTATTAAACATCTCTTTGTTTTTCTCTTGTTACTAGGTTTTTTATTACAAGGAGTCCCAAGTATGAACTGTGAGGATAGTTAAAAATATTATTTTTCCTCCCATACATTTACATGGGACAAAACTTTAAGTTAGCACATAAATATCTGAAGGCAAGAAGAGGGAATATATGATAAGTTTAGTAAATATGGTTGTCTTGCTAGTGTCTCAGGTGAAAAGATTTGTCTCTGGTATAAGAATACATCTCTGTTATAAGTAGAAATTTCCTTTATAAATGTAAATTTTATTTTGCAAAAGGAGAAATTTATACTTTATTTTTAGGCAGATAAGGGGAGGTGAAAAGCTTTGTCTGTACCTGCTGGGTCTCAGTTGCCTTTAGCTCAAAATAATCCATCTGCCAAAATGGCATATTTTGAGGTCCCATATTCTTCACACTCACACCAGCAATGTATGAGTGTTATTTTCCATACATTCCTGCCAACACATTTAACCAAGATTTTTGACAGAGCTAAAAACAATTTCTTCTTTCCAACTTTCTTTTATGTACCAAAAGCAGGCTTTCATGTAATGTCATCCAATTTTCAAAAAGCAAGTTGTTGTTATGTAGATAATGTGGTTCTTCCTGCTCCTGTTCGCCAAGTTATGGGAACTTCAGAGAGTGAGTGCAGTTGAATTCATTTGGTACAAATGGCTTGAATTCAATTTTGTATTTGATTCTAATTTGATTGTATGAGTAGCCTGACCTCACTACAGAAAATGAGAGGATATATTTCTCATTCCAAGTAGCTCAAATTGTTTAATAACTAAAATGAAGGCAAAAGACCTGGGGAAAATGTTTAGTAAGGTGCTTGAAAATATTTGTGAATAAAGATGTGCTTCTGCGTATAGCTCTTCTTTTGTTATACACAATGCATGAACATCACCCTATCCTTGTTTGCTTGTGGTCCACATGCAACCAGAACATGACAAAAATAAAGGAAAGGACTAGAACTGAATGGAAATGTAAAGAAGCTGAGACTTGGCTCAGTGGTAGTGGACTGCTTACCTAGCATGTGTAAGGCCCTGGGTTTGATCTTAGCACTGAAAAAAATTTCTGAGTTGCTCATTAGTCTTAAGGGAGTAGAAGCAGATGTGAATTGAGCAATGGGAAGAGTATAGTAGGCATATTAGTCACTTTCCTGATGCTGGGACAAAACCTGTAACTTAAAGAAGGAGAGGTTTGCTTTGGCTCACGGTTTTAGTAGGTTTAGTCCATGGTTGACTGACTCTAAGACAGAAACAGTGTGGTGAAAGGGCACGGTGAAGGAAAGCTGCTCAACCCATCGCAACCAAGAAATAGAGTGAAGAGAAGCAGGTGATGAGAATATACCTTTCCAGGTCATGTCCTCAGTTACCTGCCCCCTCTGACCAGGACCTAGCTCCTAATGGCTTGTTCAGTTATGAATTCATTAGTAGATGAGTCCATTGATGAGTATAGTGCCCACTGGGTACAATCACCTTCCAAAAGCACTATCTCTGAATATGTGAGACTTTTGGGGGACATTTTAGATCTAACAATTTGTTGTAACAGTTGGTCTTCCAGGAATTTGTGATAGGAAAGGAGAAGTAGGAAGTCAGTGAAAAGGAGAAAATACAAGATCCAGGGAAAAAATGTTCATGGAGGATCCTTGAGAGGCTGGCTCCTGGGCAGTGCTCCTGAGAAAGAGGCAGATGAGATTCCAACTGAGAGAGCTCAGAGCAGAGAGAAGCGAAGTTGAAGGAGAGAGTACAGGTGGAGGAGAAGACCCAGGTGTAAACTTTGGATCACCACCACCACATCTGTGACCTCTACATGTCTGGGTTTTCCTGTTTATAAAACAGGGGTTTTCTGGTTTTCTTATAGGTTGGGCGTGCATGTGAAAGTGTCCAGCACATGACCCAAGACAGTCACCCATAGTAAGTAACAGTGAAGCTGAATCTAAAGCCCGAAGGCTTGTGGCACAGGCAGAAGTTGGTCCCATCAGGCTGTGAACAAAACACAATGTTTTGTTTTTGGGAAGCAAGTGGTGTCAAGAGCAGTGAAGAGGGACAGACAACTTTTTAAAGCCTGTCCTTAAAATGTAGTCTTAACTACACCCCTGGAACAGAGGGATGATTGAAGAGAGCAGCTAAGTGACTATGGTTACTTGTAGGCAACTAGGATCATTTATTTATTTTTTTCAATGCCAGTTTGATAAGCAGTGGAGGTGGTTTAGGGAAACCACTGACAGGCCAGCTGCAAGCACCGGGGCATATCAGACAGACAGTACCCTGTGTGCAAATCCTCTTTCAGGCAAGAGCATAAACGTGGCCTCTTGGTCCATTTTCCATTTGCACTGCTGTCCTCTGGGTGGTGGAAGGCACAAAGGCCCCTGTGTTATTAAGTACAAAAGCCTTCAAAGGCAGTACCTGGAGTGTCAGATATTAGTGCAGCTGCAACATGTTTTGAATCGTTCCTTTAATAAGATCTAGTCTCCAAGATACAACCTTTATTGTTTTAGGAAGAGAACTGCTTTCTTTTCACATTAGGAGACTACAGTTTGGCCCACAAAGGAACAGAGATAAGCCATATGGCACTAAAGGCTGTCTCCTCTGTAACAGGAGGTGGTCTCTCTCTCTCTCTCTCTCTCTCTCCCTCTCTCTCTCTCTCTCTCTCTCTCTCTCTCTCTCCTCTCTTGCATCTTCTCTCACGATGGTTAGTCATCAGGCTAAATGATTTCTCTTTCTTACTTTTTTTTGATGGTACTGGGATTGAACTCAGGTATATACCCCTAGTCCTTTTATTTTTTACTTTGAGACAAGGTGTCACTGCATTGCCCAGGCTGGGATGGATATATTCTCCCAGGGGAAAATGATCACAGTGCTCCAAAGAAATTCTTTGATCCTGAAAGCTTGTTGGGAGATCCCCAAAAGTCATCTGTGATGCAAAGGTCATTCATTATTTATTGATTACTGTTCCTGCAAGGTTGTTAGAGCAGCCCACCAGCATTATATTACTTTTTCTCAATTTTATTTTAATAATGAAGAGGAATAGGAATGAGTTGAGATCAAATTCTTGCTGACATTCACAGACTTGATCTAGAAGACATGTTATTCCTAGGATAAGGGATAAAGATATTTTTAATCTGTAAAAACTTTTAAAGAGGAAAAACACAAAGATCTGTTATCAAGGCTTACAGTTGTCCCTTGGTGTTTGTGGGGGATTCTTTCTAGGATCCCTGTGAATATAAAAAAAGTGTGGATTATTAAATCTTTTATATAAAATCGCATAGTATTTTGCATATCACCTACACATATCCTCCAGTGTTCTTTAAATCACTTCTAGATTAATTATAATATCTAACCCAATGTAGATGCTATGTCCATAATTGTTATACTATATTACTGAGGGAGGAATGACAAGGGAAAACTATATATATTTATTACAAATGCAATTTCTTTTCTAAATATTTTTGATCTGCAGTTGACTGGCTCTCTGGACTCAAAGCCTGTGAATGTGAGAGGCTGACTGTACATTCATATCCCTCTTCCCAGATGGCCACAGTTTCAGTCTGGCTGAAAATTTGAGAAAGTAACCTTTGGCCCTGCCTGCTACCTTAAAAAAAAAGTCATGGCCATTGATGGAGGGTAATGAAGCCCAGCTGTAGTGGTTTCCTCACCACTCGCTCTAGCAGGGGAAACAGAGCTCTAAACCGTGGCCCCTCTTGAGGCACAGAGGAAGAAACTGTCTGCATCCTCACTTGACACCTGGATCGAACCATGGTGCAAAGTGAAACTCATCAACTCAGGTGGCCAAAAAAAGCAGATGTTTAGCACGGCTAAGTGTAAAGTGTGAGGGAAATGGCTTTATGGGGCTTTGGCTGAGATGTCACATTTGAGTGTTATACACAGGAAGTCATCAGGTAGTGGAATAATATAAACAGACCTTATTTCATGAAGTAATTTATTTTGGATTGGTGGCAGCAGCAATGGCCTCTAGTACAAAGGAACATAAGGATCTACATTTTATTTGAGAGATTTTCCAACCAGCAAGGTCAGCTTGCAATGAAAACTGGGGGCACTGCTCCCTGAATTTTAGGCACTTATTAATCATCTGAGTGGGTGACGTTGACTAGTGACAGTAGCATTTCCTAAAGCGCTTTCAGTGTTATGATTTCTTTAGTCTCTCCTACCACCTCTGAAAGAAGCACGAAGTACTGTCTATAGTCAATGTGTGGGGAAACGGAGGCCTACACTGGTCAAAGCACTTGCTTGAGGCCACACAGCCAACAAATAGTGGAGAAGGATTGACAGTAAGTCTACTTTTCTAAGTCCAGAGTTCTATTCCCTTGGCTGATGTTTCTCTAAATGAATAATATTCCACCAGCGGGACATGAAATGATTTCAGGTGGTGTATAAATGAAGATGAAAACAGTTTAAACTTTTATTTTAATCTAATTGAGAAGAGAACAGGCTGAATAGCATAGTGCAATGACGGTGAACCTTTTAGAGTGCCCAAACTGCAACCCAAACCCCACTGATTTATCACAAAGTGCCAACACTGCAATTAAACCTGAATACTGAAGTTTCAGTTTAGGAAACACAGCTCATACATTAACATGCTTTGTCTTAAAAGAAAAACAACTAACATGTGAGCCGTAGGTTCACCACCAGTGCCATAGTGGTTAACTCACCTGAACTCAGATTAAATTCAAGTTCAGGAGCTATCCTACCTGGATTCCAATTGCAGTACTGCTAAGCATGGGGTTATTTCCTCGTGAGGGTAAGCCTCAGTTTCCTTCTTTGCCAAATGGGGATCACAAGACTGTTACCTCCTATGGTTGGGAGGATTCAGTGGACTGATATTTGTTAAGTACTTAGAGTAAGGCCTGGTACATTGTATGAGACTTGTAAGTCTCAAAGAAATAATAAAAATAGTACACTAACTTATGATTACTTGAGTTTTTGAATTTAGAGAGTATAAAGTAAGTGTTCATGATAAAAAAGAGATGGGAATAATTTTGGAGTAAAACAGGTAACAGAAGCACAGTAGTAGTCAGACATAAAGAAAATGGCATATGGGAAACAGTCTTTACCGGGCAAGGTAGCAGCACAGAGAAATTTGAACCCAAAATGAGCACAGGTGCCTACATTATGTTGACTTTGTTCTGCAGGGAAAGATGGTAAGAAGAGTCGTCAGCCTTTATCAAGACATTTGCTTGTTCTTGTACCCAGAGTAGGCACAAAAACTCCCTTCAGCAAGAAATATGGGCATGGTCACCTGCACCAGAACCTAGAAAGTCTCTTCAGTTTCTAGCCCCATTTGTTTAGTCAGAGTGTCAGAGTAGACTCAGGAAGCCAGACCTGATCCAGGCGCTGGAATTCAATGACTTGGAGGAGCCCGAACAAGGTGGAGAATGATCAATCCAGAAAAACCAGACACTATGACCATAAAAAGGAGACAGGATGCCTCAAAGTGAGTCATCCTGTTTCAACACCAGTTACCTCAGTGAAGCAGAGGGGAATAGGACCTGCTGATACTGTCCTATTTACCAGATGGTAGGAGAAGGAAACAAACAGCCCATTTGTAGGGATTCTTCTTTAGGGATGGATCACTGTGTCCTGCTCCTCCTTGAGGAATATTGAGGCCTTTGTTGTGGCCAAAGATTATACAGAGATAGACGCTTGGTCTTGTTTGTAGTTCTTGCTTCTTTCCCTTGTAATGAGCTGTTCTAACAATTTCCCTGCTCCGAGAGAACTCTGTATAATCATGTGTGGTCAGGCCTCAAGTCACTAATAAAGGCAATGACCAGTGATATTTCACAGAAATGGGTAGTAGAGCAACTGTGCTAGTGAGAGGAACTTGGAAAGTTGTAGGATCTCATGTGGTAACTTCAGAAATCTGAGATTTAGGAGAGGTCTGAGGGCTGGGTTGAGTTTGACTGCATGGCTCAGACAGATCGCTCTTCCTCTGGCTACTCCAGGGTAATTAGAGTTGATAGGTGCAGTACAAAGGAACTGTGATTAACTTAAAAGTTCAATGCACTGAAATATTTAGTGGTGCCTAAGACAACTACAGAAAATAACCCGAATCATCAGATTTTGGAAGGGAGAAAAAAACACAGGGAACTTGAGAAATCTACAATAACAATAACTAGCTTTTAAACTGTTTACTTTGTTCCAGCCCTTGACATGCAGTAATTCATCTCCTGGAAACAATGCTTTAAGTTGGTTGCCATTACTATCCTGTGGGTGAAAGAGTTAACCAAACTTAATTACTCTGAAACATGACAATCGAACCGCTGGTTAACTGTTACTCTGGAAACCATTTATGATGATATGTGTTAGCACGAGGCTGGGCAACATTGCTTATGGTAGAACTGACCCCTAATTGCTAAATTGTTCCTAGACTGGAAGAACCAAAAATACATGTTAGGAAGCTATAGTTTTGGGCTTCACTGACTCTTGCAATTGGCATATTCTTATGTGAAATTGTTGCAAGAGCTGCTAGCTCTTTGGGAACAGTTGAGGGCATGAGATTTTTAAGCCAGAAAAACTAATACTGGATGTGGATCTCAGCTTCTTATATAGTACTTAAATCCTACTATACTGATTACTCTAGGAGCTTCTGTGTGGAGAATGAACATCTGATATGCTTGTGAATAGATTTGTGGTAAAGCCAGAGCTTGTTGTTGTCTTGGAAGTGTGAATATTTATTTGCATCTAAGTAGACCCGTGTCTACCACTGTATATTATTTTCATATAGAAAGAGAAACTGAGGCAAAGCACAGTGACTGTACGTAACCTGTGGCCACATAAAGAACAAGCAGTAGAGCCATGTTTCATCTTGGGCTGGCTGCCACTTAAACAACTGGCCAGTCTCTCTAAGGCTCAGCTTCCTGGAGAAATTTGCTCAGTTTATTTCCATTCTAGAGTCCATTTAGCTCAAGATGAGGATTTGCGGGGGTAGAGAGGCTTAAATGGTTAAGAGAGGTCCACTGGGAATCAGAAGGAAGAGAATGGGTGTGGACTACAGGAAAACAATGTCCACTGGTACTGGGGTCAGATGGGGTTCCAGGACAGGTACATAATGGTCACTAACCTCACAGCTAATTTGTCTTTGCTACTGCTGTTGTTTTTATATGGCTGAACACATATCAGAAGACACATTCAAAAGAATCTGTGTGTGGTCAAATTTCACAACATTCCCTGCTAGGTGGTAAAAAAAAATTCTCTCCTTCAGTCACTTCTTCATTTATTTAACAGCATTTAGAGAACTCTGAGAATGAAAGGACTTAGTAGTGAGCTTTGTGATGTCAGTCAGGAAAGATGTCTTTGGTTAGAACTAGTAAGTAGCCAAAGACTTTAGAGGCTGGGGACACAAGAAGTACCTGGTGATACACAACGAGAGGCATGTGGGGAGGAAAAGGGCTTCTGGTGGAAAGAGGCTTTAGATAGCCAGAGCTTAGTGGATCATAGGAGCAGACTGGGTTGGGTCAGGAAACAGGCCTCAGTCCCTACCAGGGGAGGGGACTGAGGCAGCAGGCAGCCTCAGAGAAGGGAAGTTTGCAAAAGAAGACAGAGCAGGACCATAAGATAAGTGGGGCTGTGGGGTATTTAGAGCTGAGTAATGAGCTCTAGGAGGGTTATTGGAGAAGAGAGAATTTCTGAGTTTGCTGATTCAGGGCATTTTTTGAGGACTCACTCAGGACTGTCACCATTTCCAAAGAACATGGGGAACCATACCGTCCCTTGATCATCACAGAGTTCTGGGATGCTGGTGCCTGATGGGTCAAGGTCATGACTCTGAGGGTTGAGGGCTGAGCAGTGGGTCTCCTACACTGCCTCGCTTTGGAGATCTTGTCCATTCCCACTGCCTCAGCCCCTCCTTCGCTTAGCTGGGTATTCTTTCCTTCTTTATTCCTAATCCAGTGTCTCAAAATATTACTAGGTTGCCTGGCTAGCTAATTTGAGAAATGAATTCAAAGATTAAGGCTGGTATTAGTGATGGAAAGGTTTATCTGTTTTATAGAGTATATTTGTATTTAACCACACCTTGGGAACACAGTATGGGAATTTTAAACATTGAGACATTTCTTCTGGTTGATGGAGAGGAATATTTTTAAGCAGAAGAACTTTTGGCTGACCTCAAACTCTATGATAAATTTGGCTCAAGAAAAGATTTCACAAGGGAAACCTGGCCAACACGTATGCACATGGCTTTGTAAAGCAATGAACTTATCACTGGGTGGGTGAAAGCAGAATAAATACCAGTTAGAATTTTCTCAAAGATTCCACTTTGGGTGGACTAAGTCAGTGACAGCCTTTTAAATATGAGCTTCTTTGTGGGAACTTAGTGAAACAAAGAAGAAACAGACCTATATTAAGATTCATAGAATGTCTCCATTTTCCTTGTTGGTTAAGGATCCACATTCACTACACAAGTATCTGGGCTTTCATGGAAGAAACAAAGTCAGGACAAACAAATGGGGATAAAACAAACTGAATCAACTAATGAAGACAGACAGGTTGAGTCTACGCATAAGCAAACACGGAGCCAGAAAAGGGAGAGAGGTGGATGAGCCACACAGGCTAGATGTCGCGGAAAGTTTTTGGTCTGGCTGTGAGAGTAGAAAGGAGGGTGAGATTCAGGAAGCAGCTGCCATCTGTGTGAAGGATACTGAGAATGGCAGAGATTGGAAGTAATGGATTTTAAAGATAACTGGGTGTGCATTAAACATGTACTCCACCCCTGGGGCATTTTCTTTAGAGACTGAGTATCGATTTGAATTGCTTCTGATTATATATTTTTTTGATGGACAGCTGTTTCTTTGAACATGACTCCACACAGAGATTGGACCACAGGCCGTCTAGCATTCACAGGGAAGAAGTCAAATGCAAAATGGATTAACAGTAAACCACTCTTGAGGAAGCCAGTGCGGACAGCCCAGAATCCCCTTGGCTTTTCCTTTGTCTCCAGAAGTGCTGGCTGTGACCCCTGGACTCTGTGAAGCCCGATTTACAGTCATCCCCTGAATGCTGCCCAACTCTGAAAGCTGTTGTGCAATGCCAGGCTCTCTCCTTTTTCAGTCACAGACACTGACCACAGGGAAATGTAGACTCTTTCTGGTTACACGTCTGAGTCGCCACATTTTGGGAAAGGTGTCCCGAGCACAGAGTCTGTCCCCTCTCTGGGCCATGGGGTGTGGTTTTGTGAATGGAGCCCTTTGTGGTTTTGTCAAGTCCAGGTAGCATGACCAGGCTTTGCCTTGCCTCGGAGCGGATGTCTAGTTACACACCGCAGCAGCCTCTGGAAAAGCCAGCTTTCATTACCCAATATTTTCCTCTTGTCTCCAGACATGACTTCTCATAAAACCCCTGCTGTATCCTGCTGGAACAGGGATTGAGGGTTTAAACCAATTTGCCCAGTGGGATTCTTAGCATCTTACAACTATGGAATTATTTATAACAGTCAAAGAGCATCAGTGGTCTTGAGCAGGCAGACGCTATCTGTAGAGTGGGCAGTAGGTTCATAGGGGCTAGAGGAACACAAGAGAATCCCCGGTGTGGAGTCACATTTGAGAGACTCTGGCTCCTGGGATTTGTGGTACTGGTATCCACCAGCTGGATCAGATTCATGTTTTCCATGCTTCCCACTAGAGCAAATTGGAATTGCCTTTCACTGAGAGTTTCCATGTAGTCATGGCATATTTGGCTGAAAAATCAATGAAGAACTCTTGACAAAAAAGCTTCCTGACTGATATGTTTTAAAATCACAAAAGCAATGCATACTTGTTTTGACAAATTAATGAAATTAAGAAATGCATGAATTTAACTGCATCCACTGCTTTCCCCCTACAATTTTGTTCTCCCAGAGGTAACAGCTGTTAATGGGCTGGGTGTGCTTTTCCAGACTGTTCTACACGAGAGACTTATTTTCTATCTCAGAAGAAAGGAAGATGCAAAGTGCTGATGCTACTGTTTTAGATTTGGGGAGGCAAGTAGGGTTTTGAGTGATTAGGGCAGTTTAGGTCCTAGTGAGATGTCCTATTCCTTGTTCTGAGCCAATGACTTTTCCAGTAACCCTGCTCTTGTCTCATGGGCTACATTTGCTCATATATATATTGTTTTGAATGCAGTTTTAATAGCCAGACCATGTTTGATTTATCTGCTTTTACAACAGATGGTGATAGACTCATGAGCTGTGTCTGGTGTCTGCTGTGAAGACCAGGCCAGGGGCTCAGCAAATCCCCAGTTTCTGCCTGATGAAGAGCTGCTCTTTGTTTCTGAGAGCCTTAAGGCTTGTGTAATGAACTGGGGATTGACCGGTGGAGGCAGACACATAGGATATAAGGAAGAGCAAGGCAGCATTTCTTTTTCCCTGTAGGAATTTCCAGGAGTCCTGGGGTGAAAGAAGGTCTGCTTCAGTTTTCCTGCTGGATGCCACTGAGTCTAGGGCAGGGTTTAGAACTGATTGTGAGATTCAGACTTGTCAGCTAATGGTCTCTGTTCTAGAAACTCTGTGAAGACTGAGTGGCATTGTACTAATAATGTGCCTGCAGGTTCTTTCTTCCACTTTAGCTCTGCTTCATTGACAGTTGGGCTTTTAAAAAACATTTACTGACCTTCAATAACATATATTCAATTAACAACAATATATGGGATTCCAGTATGTATCAGGTATACTTTTAGACACTTGGCATATATTGATGAACAAAATAAATATTCCTGGCCTCATAAAGCTTAAAATCAGTGTGAGAAGAAACATATGAACTATAAACAAAATAAATGTGTAGATCTTCGATGATGATAAATGATATGGCAGGAAGAAAGAGGACATGAATGTGAGCAGGAGCTGATAAGTTGTGGTTTTCAATATGGCTCTTCAGGTCATTCTTTTGGTTTACTCTCTTAAATAGCACCCAGGACTATGACAGGTAATACATTAAACTAAAATCAAAATCACAGTGTGATGTGTCAGTTTTCTCCCTCTGTTAGGAGAGAATCAGTTTGGAGGGTGGAGTGAAAAAAAGGTAAAGAAAGAAAGGTGGGAAAGGCAGGTACTATAGCTGACCTTGCTGGCATCTTCGAGTCCTCCCAGATCAGAAATATCCGTTCACTGATGGAGAGCAAGGGGAAGGTCACATCACTGACTCCCAGTGGCCCTTCATTAGTAGACAGAGCTCAGCCAGTTGTTGAAAAGTCAACAATAACATGCCAGTTAAGAACATATGAGAGGGGCTGGGGATATAGCTCAGTGGCATAATTAGTTTGTCTCACTTTACTCAATAATACCCACAAGTCCCCATTTCAGAGGGAAGACCCTGCGTGCTCGCCATAGTCACTTAGAGACAAGGCCCTTCTTGCTTGACATAGTCGTGTAAGTATGTCCCCTCTATTTGGATGGAACTGGCCCAGTGCTATCAGCATAGTGTCTGCAGGGAGTAGATGCTTAGTTGTGGTTACATGACTAAGTGCTGTTGGCCGAATAAAAATTGTAACTTTTTGATCAGCACATTTCAAAATGCTTCCTTTAACACACAGTATGCTATGGTCTAGATGTTTATGTACCCTCCAAATTTATTGAAATCCTCATCTGTTCTCTCTCTTCATGAAGTTCACTTTTTTTTTTTCTTCAATGTGAACACTTAATCTGGATGACTCAAAGAGCAGAAAAATAAGTCCAGCCAGAGGACAAAGAGGTAAAACCTCTGACCCCAAATATTTCCAAACCCTCCCTTATTCTCCCACTAACTTTTGTAGAAATGAGACATGATCAGGAAAAGATTTCTCATACACTTTACAGAAAAGAAAAAAAAATAAGCATATACTTCTGTCATTGGACATTTTGAGATGGATGATAACATTCACTATTCAGTCCTGGCCTAGTTCAGTGGTTCTCTAATCTAAGTGGGCATAAATGCTGGGTAAGAGACTTGTTAAAAATGCTGATTTCCTCTCACATTCACTCCTGTGCTTTAGGAGGTCTACCTTTAGTAACATTTCAGGAAGATTCTGGTGCACGTAGCCCAGGTAGACATCTTTCCAAAGGCATTGATTTACAACACTCAGAAAACTGTGTTCTCTACGTGACTTGAAGCATTACAGACAGCAACTAGACACTCCAAAAGTCAACACTGTTGATCTCACCTGAATCCTGGTTTCAGGACCCTCTCCAGCATTTACTTGTGTTACTTTGACTGATGACTATGGTTTCTCACCACAGACTTGCCATGGTGTGTGTGAGTGTTTGTGTGTGCGTGCTTATTTGTCTGGAGTTCTGCAGCCAGGGGCTAGGAATGGACCTCCTCCTAAAATACTTCTTGCTTTTTATAGAGATCAAAAGCATTGACTGTGTTGGGAGGTCACTGACCTAAATGTCCCCCTAATGACTCAAAATGGTGCCAGAAGCAGTTACCACTTACTCAAATAGTGCACCTGCTTCTCTTCTGTCCTTAAATATTTGCTGTCTGTCTGAATCAGGACAGGATATTTTGCACCAAAAGCCATGGGGAGGGTTTTTGCTGATATCTTATTGTACTTGGATGTAGCTTCTTTTTCTTGAGAAATGTGCAATGGGTAGAGGTGCTGTCTATCGCTCCTTCTAATGGGCTATTCATAAAACTGCCCCTCTGGTCAATCAGTTTGTTTTGTCTGTTTCATGGCTTTATGGAGGCTTTGTTTAGTCACCTGTAGCAGATGTACTTGGACTCCAGATGTTTTTAAGAATCTTCCCATGTGGACCTATATAATGTTATACAGCAGCAACAACTCTTTTAAAGGCTTGTGACTTTTTAAGAAGTTCTGATTGCTTATTGTTTGGGATCTGTGTCTGGTTCTTAATTAAGCATTTCATTAAAAGCTGCCAAGGTCTTTTGGTTTATAAAATGATTATCTTAAGTTAATTTTCCCCTTAATTCATTAAGTATGGCTTTATGTCTGCATTTTGGAGATTTGTAAATTTTGTTACATTGATGCCCATGCACGAGATATTTAATAGATGATTTTTGATAGATGATGGTAATAAAAAGATACTTACAAAAGCTAAGCTCAAAAATATATGCATATATTTTTGAAGAAACATGGAGAAAGTAAAGTCCAGTAGACATAACAGTATAGGAACATTAATCCTTAAAAAATTTGTGAAGAAAAATTTCCAATATATTCAAAAGTAGGGAAATGTTATATCGACCCCTCAGCTAACCACCATTAAATTTCACAAATAGTGTGTGACCAATTCTATTTTTGGATATTTTTATTCCCTCTATTCCTGATTATTTTTAAATAAACCCTAGGCATGTTATACAATTAATATAATATCATATATACAATTTGAGGATGTATTTATAGAAGAATAAGACTATGCTATAATGCAGCATAAGATGAACCCCAAAATTGACAGAAATTCTGTAATAATATCAGTTATTCCATTACCCCTATTTCCTTGATTGTCTTGGAAGTGCTCCCTCATTCATATGGTTTATCATCTCAGTTTCTTTCCTTTTTAAAAGTGAATCAAGATCTGAGTAAATTTCATGCAACAAGATTGGTTTAAGTTTCTTTTAATAAACCAATACATTCTTCCATTAATTACATTTTTTTGTGTATGTGCATGGGTTGTTTTTGTTAATAAATTGTGCTCTTTGTCTAAGAGTGTCCACAGTTTAGATTTTGCTATTTTGTTCCTGTGATTATGTTGGATAAGATAAAATCCATCATATATTCCTATTGATACTTTCAACTGAAATTCAGTATTCAGTACTTTTACTTACCAGCTTACATTTTTCCTTGTCTCTCTCATACTCTAAAATCCCAATTCTCAACAACAGTAGCATAATTACTCATTTGTTTATCCCATACCATGCATAAAACAATCTCAGAATCACAATTCCTAGTCTACTTCCAACACTGTGATTGTTGATGCTGATTTGTATAATTTTGTTTTGTAATTATTTTTGTCCTTAGGTATGTATTTTTGTCCTTAGGTATACATTGGTGTTCTGGTAGAAGTTTAACAATCAGTACTCCAAAAAACAAACACAAATAACAACAAAACCAAAGTAAATAAAAATCTACTTGGTAACATTGGCTGATTTCTATACTGTACATACCCCCAACTGTGGCCATTTGAAGTTACCAACTTGATGTCACTGAGTGTACCAGACTTGGGAAGGGGTGCCTACAATCAGCCCATGAGAGCAGGTGGTCACTGGCTTCAGCACACCATGGAGGAAAGATGTGCTTTGAAGTCACTTGAAAGAATTCTGTACTCTGTGGCTGTTCTGCCAATAGGCACACAGGTTCATTTGTTCTATTTCACTTCAAAGTTTAAAGGATTACTCTGCAGAGTTAAATTTGTATTATTTTGTGAAATGTTCTCATGGTTTCTAGGTCAGAGCTACAAACATTAAAAAAAGTCCTATTTCTACCTTTACTTTCTGTTCTCCCTCTCCCACAGGTTGTGAAAATTATAGCTTGAAGCCATTTATTTTTGAATATTATGGTATCCTCCTCTTGCTCTCTTATTAAAATGTATATATGTGTATATGCAATTTTTACAATTCTCATTCTTAGACATTAGTACTTTTACCTAAGCATTCTTTTCAACACTTAACACTTGCTTTTTCACTTAACAAAATATTCCATAGGACATCCAGACTACTTCAGAAAGTGGCAAGAATGATGGAATATATGTGTTCAAAATAAGGGGCAGTTGTCTGAAGGGGATTGATAGCAATGCATCTTGTAGTGTACTAAATTAAAAAAACTTAATATCGACCAGAACTTGTAATTAACTCAATGTCCTCAATCGCAATTAGTAGGTAATAATAATTTTCATAATAACTTTGCAAGATATCCATATTCTAAAATAATACTCACTGTTCTCTCCTGATTATCACCATAGAAAAATTGGAATGTATAATAAAGCTATGAGAAAAAAATAGCACTATTGCCTTGTGACATAGTTTATATCATCCCTCATTATACAGGTTAGATGCCAGGGCCTGTGTGGCTTTTGAACTTCCCTGGGTAAGGACCATGAAGGGCTGTGAGAAAGAGAAGAAATGAAGACAAGATAAGATACAGAAACCTGGGATCAGGTGGAGCCTTCTCCCCAGACAGGAGGAAAGGAACTGCTCAACCACTGCAGCACATTTATTTATACACTTGGCAGGTTGATGTCACGTGACACCCCTTTGCCTAGCAACCTGTTCTTGGATTGCCTCAGGGCTTGGTGTTCTCTGGACTGGAGCAGCTTTTTCAGGTGGCTTGCCTTGGGCACTCTTTGTTCTCAAGACGGCTTTGCTACACCCCCACACGTCTGATTGTGTGATCATCTCCGGTTTCAGTTGCTCCCCATAGTTAGAAAGACAAGATGCAGAGGGGAAGAAACTCCCCCAGGTTATACAGCTACTGCATATTATAGTAATATTTGAATAAAAGCCTGTTTAACTCAGCTATATGTTATTTCTCTGTATTTGCTAACCTTAAAAAAGTGGAATGAAATACTGCAGTATCTTTTTAAAAATAAAAGCTCCTTGTATAGTAAAAAAATGCTTCTGAGCCTTGATTCATTTGTTCAACCACACAGTCAGGAAATTGCTACTGAACACTCATGTAGTAGACATTGTGCTAGATGCTGGGGAAATAGGTGAGCCAGGAAGACACACGTGGTGTCTGTTTAATAGATATTGCAGTGAAGACATTGACATTAAAAAGATAAACATACTCGGAATGTGGTCCATTCAAATTGCTGTAACTGCCAAAGAGAAGCACATATATTGAGAATGTGACTGTTTTTGTTGACGGGCCAAGAAAATCTGGGTATTTTAGTCCTGTTACCTTCAGTCTGAGGTAGGAGTTAGAAGAAGTCTAGGGACCAGACCATTTCCTGCAAAGGGATCAACATGTGCTAAGATCTTGAGGTGAAAAATTAATTGGCATATTTATGGGATCAAATGTAATGTCTCTACAGAGAAAGGCATATGGGGAAGGAAAGTATAACATCAGCTGGAGAAGCAACTAGGGTCAACTCACATGTAAGACAGTGTAGGATATGGTACAGTGTGTGAGCTCAGGCACACTTCTAAAAGATGTTTAATTTCTTTCTTTCTTTCTTTCTTTCTTTCTTTCTTTCTTTCTTTCTTTCTTTCTTTCTTGTCTCTCTCTCTCTTTCTTTCTTTGAGAGAAAGTCTTAGTTTGTAGTATAGGCTGGCCTTGAACTCCCTATGTAGCCCAGACTTGCCTTGAACTTCAGGCAATCCTCCTGCCTCAGCCTCTCAAGTGCTGGGATTACAGGCATGTGCCACTATGCCTGGCTAAAATGTTTAATTTCTGATTTGCCTTTAAAGATAATTCCATCTGCTGCATGGAAAAAGGTAGAGAGAATAAGTGTGGAAGAAGAACTAGGGAAACTCTTACAGCTCCTCCATTGATCTGATGACATAGTGTCCAGAATTAGGGTGGCAGAAGTAGTTTGAGATTGGTAATTGATTGCTAACCAGTTGAAAATTAGCCAAAAAGGTATACTTACAGAAATGAGCACCAGAGTGAATCAAAGTGACGTTATAAAGGGGGAAATAACTAAGGAAAGAAGAGATTTGGTTGGAGTATTGAGAATGCACTTATATTTTGTGATTATCAAGATAAAAGAATTCAGCCAGTTCTGGGAAAAGGATTTGTTCTGTATCCGGGTTCTAGTTCAATAGCAGCCATCTGCTTACAGATACCATCTTTTGACTGTTATCTAGGCAGTTTATCAAGCTTTTCTTTCACTAATGATCTTATGTTTTGGGATCTCAAACTGAAGATTAGGAAATATGTTACTAATTAGCAGAGTTCACCCTGTAGGATTTAATGAGTTGCTGCTTACCACATTAGCACAGTCACCTGGAGGTCTCCTTTGAAGAAAATGCCCCGACACTTTTTGTTTCTGGTCACTGCCAAAAGAGTAGGGGATTTTCTTCTTCAAAGATTATGTGTTTGTTATAAAAATCTTTGCTATTTACTCCTCTTTGGCATGTTGTCTCTGGATGTTTACAGTGTAAAAAACACTTAACTGGCTGAATACAGAACTGTTTAATTACAGTATATGAAAATTTTAGGTAGATAGAACACTAAATAACACATTTAACTGTCTCACTACAGTTTGGTGTGAAAAGATTTAGGTGTACAGATTTTCCCATCAGGATTGAGGAGTTAATTTATATACAGCTACTGGATGTTTGTAAGGGTAGGATGGTGTAAATATGATTCTCCAAAAACACATATTTGGGTTAAAATAGGCCCTGTCTATTAAAATATTTGAAAATAAAATAATTTTAAAAACTAACTCCGCATAAAAATAGATCTCTCATGTAATGTTTTGGTTAATTGTTTTAAAAATGGCTCTGTTATGGTTTATGTCTGGATGCCCCTCAAAGCCTCATGTAGTCATGGGGGTTAGGCTTTTTCAGAGGTGGTTGAATCTAGAGTTTGTGACTGATACATAGTGCAATGCTGAAATTAAGGATGCTGGGATTAAGGATGAGTGATTTCTGGATTAGTCCACTGATTAGAACGGCACCGCCCTAATTCCAGCCATCTGGATAAGATAAAAGGGACAGAAAGAGGCTTGTTACTCCCTTTTAGCTCTTGTTGCTTTGGCTGTCTTCTGCCACCATAAACTGTTGCTTTTCTGTCATGTGCAACTTTGCCTTGGAGCCAGCTGATTATGGACTGAAACCTCCACAAACTGTGAGCTAAATAAACCTTTCCTCCTTTAATTTTGGGTGTTGGGTATTTTTGGCTAACCATGAGAAGGAAAATAACTAAGACAGGTTCTGAGAGTGTTATTTTCTGAACATCAGAAAGAACTGTTACTTTTAGCCAAGCATGGTGGCGCACACCTGTAATCTCAGCACTCGGAAGGCTGAGGCAGGAGGTATTACCTCAAATTCAAGGCCAACCTGGGCTACATACTGAGTTTAAGGCCAGCCTGAACTACATAGTGAGACCCTCTCAAAAAAACCCAGAACTATTATATCCTTGCTAATTCTTTTTCTTTCACTTAGTGTCCTTGCCAGTGAGATTTCCTCAAATCAAAAGTACTTTCTGGGGGTGTGGCCATTAGTTTTGCACACCTGAGAACACATCTGTTCCAGAAATTACAGGGTGGGCGGAGCACTGGCCCAGGTAAGTAGTCAGAGAGTCATCTACCTGGAGCTCGTTCCTTTACTAGGAGTAAATCACCATGGGTTCACCTTGCTTGGTGGTTCTGTGTAAAGATTAATTGAGCTGCATACTGCAATGACAAACAGAAACACTGGAAATATCATTCAGGATTTAGAGGCAGATTTATTTAACATCAAGGAGTACTGATCTCAAGAAAAAAATGTCAGGCCTCAGAGGCTCAGGGAGAGAGGTTTTAAAGGATTCTGCAAAGAAGAAGCAGAATACTTAGCTGTCTTTGATTGGTTCTTACAATATGCATCAGAGTGATCAGTTGTTTTTAAGTAACAGAAGTAACAGGAACTGTTACCTGGGAAACGAACAGAAACTGAAATATACTGGCTGTGGGGGCATTTTCTGCTACAATATGAGTTCAGAAACCACCAAGCACTGTTCTAAGGGAGGAGGCCTTGACTCTTCCTGCTTGGAGCAAGTTTCCCTTTCTTTGTTTTTTTTCTAGTACCAAGAATCGAACTCACGACCTCGTGCTTGCCAGGCAGGCGCTGTGCCGCTTAACTAAATCCCCAGCCCCAAGTTTCCCTTTAGAAGCCTCCTCTTCTACTTGTCTTCTTACTTGCCTTAGCAAGGACCTTTCTCCCTTCCTTGGGAAGTTAAACAAACTCCTTAACTCCAGCCTTGTCCTACTCTGTCTTTCCTCCACAATGCTACCACTGCAATCTTTGTCAAATGCAATTCTCACTGCTTAAACCTGGTAATATGTTCCTGTATCTTATAAAAAAGGCCGGGGTCTCTGAAATACGGCTTATATCTTTGTCCTGTTGCTATTGCTCCAGCTACACTTACAGTTATGGCTTAAATATGAAAGGTCCCACAAAGACTCATGTATTACAATGTTCCAAGATGGGACTGAGAGAAATGATTAGATCAGTGGGTTATCCATTGGTGAGGTTTTAATTTGATGACATTATTGGGATCTAATCAAAACTTACAAGGTAGGGTCTAGTTGAAGGGAATGGGTCATGAGGCATGAGCTTGGGGCACTATATCTGGCCTGCAGACCCTTTTCCTTGCCTCTTTCCCTCTATTTCTTTCTGCTTCCTGGATGCCACAAGGTGGGTAGCTCTTCTCTGCCAGGCACTGCCACCATGATATTTCTGCCTTGGAACCCACTTATCATAGGTGGAAACTTTTGAAATCCTCTCCTAACCCACTCCTTTTTACTTACCAAAGTAAACCCTCTCCTAATTTGATTTTCTCAGGCATTTGGTTATAATGACAGAAAGCTGCCTTGCCCATTGACTGACCTTTCATTTTTCATATTCACTCTGTGGCTGTGTTCTTCTGTGCTTTTGCACAAGCTACTTTCTTTTCCACAAATTGCCTTTCCACTTCCCTTGGTGGACTATTCAATGAGGGATGGAAGCTTTGACTGTTCAGAGGTGATGGTGACAGAGCTGTCCATTTATTCTGCACTCCGCTTGACTCCCTAGACTCACAATATCCTGGATCTGAGTTGGGGTTGAGCCCAGTGGAAAGTTACATTGATGGCTCTGATAGGAGAGGTGATATGCAATGGTTAATAGAAATATAGGAGTCCTGGCTTATCTAAAACATATATTGCCAAGACAGAAAGTGGGAAAGGAAATATAGAACCTATTGTAAAAAAAACTATTTTTACATCTATGCTGGGTTTTAAATCCCAGGGACTGTGAGCACAGGCATCCTAGAATTTCAAGAGTAGCAGTCTAGACTAGAGATAAGACATTCTGGTTTCTCCTCACCAGTCTGACTTTTCTTCTTACTAGGAGAGGAACTAATTTTATAGCTCCAAGGTGTCTGGGGACATTATTTTGCCTATGGAAAAGAAGAATTCTTTGGATGGAAGATAAAAACCCCACAAAATATGACTATTTCAGATGAAGAATTGGGGCTGTGTCTCAGTATTTCTGGCATAGATGAAGAAGTCCCAATGTTTTTGTGGTCATACAGCCAAAAATTATGTTAACTACATGAATGCTGTGACTTGACTGGGAAAAGGCAACCTGACAGTATTTTAAGATTCCTTGGTTATGTAATTATATATCCAGAAGGTACCATATCCACTAGAGTGATAGATTAAAAATTATAATCAGTGTTCTCTGCATATAATTAGCATATTGAACACTGGCAGTTCAGCCCTTAATTAAGTATATAGACTGGTAACAAGGGAGTTGTAATGTGAGAGTGACACAGGAGATTTCCTCCCCAGTGAAGGAAACTTTAGATAATCATGTAAAGTTTCTTTTTCACATCTCTTGCAGCAAGACACCAAAACTACCTTTCCTAATGTGTTCCTTGTATCACCCTTAAGTCTGGAGAGGGGAGTGTGAGTAAGGAGTGTAGGAGGGAATTTGGCAGTTTTGTCAAACAGGTAAATTGAATGTGTTCATCATCATAGTTTCCTTCTGTATCTGAGATAACCTCATATGTGATGTTTGGAGCATTATGAGTAGCTTTAAAAATACTTGTGCTTTCTTATAGCACTGACACCAGAAATCTTTTATTTTGTAAATGCCGTGATCTATTTTGAAGTAATTTTGCTTTATAGCCAAAGGTAATCTCATCACTGAGCCATGCTCCTATTTATATAAGTCTGTCTCAGAGCCTGTCTATATCTTGAAGAAAACCCCAATGCGGGAGGCAGGATATAAAATTGAATACCATCATGTAATATCCCCAAAGGGACTTGTTTAGTGTTTTCTTATCCAGTTACCCATGACTACAGGGAAAGCTTTTTCAAAATTCAATACAAATTGTGTAAACTTGTTTTTCTTCCTGACGCCCTTAAGCTTTCTTTGATCACAGTAGATTTTAGAGGAAAGGAAAAAAAAATTCTTTAGCTCTCGCAGTGTCAAGGGGCACCTAGATAGCTATTACAGTGCCTTTCACAGAGTTGTTAATTGTGTAGAAGGACAGAAGTATTTCAGAGTGAGCACTCTGGGACCTCGGAAAATCTCTATGTTTTGCTCAGTGTCAGGAGGATCTTGGGCATTAACCAAGGGGATTTAATTATTGAAGGCTTTTGTTAAAAGGTTGTTTGATTCAAAGACAATTCCATTTGTCAAGTTGCCCCATCAAGTATCAGTGACTCACCAGGCATTTAATTATTGAGAAACCGTCATATTTTGTGCACTTTCACCTATTCTCTAAGGCAATCTCAGTCAAAAGTGTGGCCTTCACTCGGGTCACAAACTGGAGTTATGCGTAAAGAGCTGGAGAGTCTGGAATTGGAAAAAAGGGCAGAAAATGGCACCTTGTGGCTCATTGGACTATGGGATCCCCCAAACCTCATTAAAGTACAGTTAATATGAAAGAATAACTCCAACTAGTTTAAACTTATCTGAGGAAATTTTATAACAGAAGTGGTTAACCGCCATCCTGTTTTGAAAAAGAAGCCAAAAGCGTAGGAAGTGTTAGTGTTTATCTAGTGAAGGGAAAGCCTCATTGTAGCTAGAACACCCGGAAAGGTAAGCCACCAAGTGAAGCATTTAGTCATTCCTATGCCTGAGGGAAGACTGCCACTAAATCATCTGATTCCCTTGGCTGTGATTGTGTTTGCTACACAAATGTTGGACTGCATAGTTTGACTGTTGGTGAACTGGGAAGCATGGGAGGGAGGTCAGGATCTACCCAAATTAGTAACCACTTCCTGTGCCGGCCCAAAAGCATATTTTGATTTTTAAAATTATTGTAAAAAGGTAGTAGGATATAAGGGAAACAGACAAAAGGAAACAAAAGTCGATTGAATGATGGCATGAAAATTTTTATGCCCTTTCAAATGCAGTACCCAAACTGTAGATGCACAGTGCTGCCAGTCCTTTATCCATGGCTTGTCGCAGTGAGCCAGGAGTTTGAAGTGTAAGCTAGCACATCCCACCTGTGTCTGTAGGTGACAACAGAAAGGATGCACAGAGCCAACAGCTAATCCTTGGTAGGGGATTTCTGCAGGAATTCCTTTCTGTAGGAATTTCCCCAGAAAAAGATGGCTAAATCTTGATTTTTAGGCCTTAGGGACTACAATCTATTCATTCACTTCTTCCTTGAGGCTCCATCCATTGCCAGGCTACTGTTAGCGTCACCCACAGTCCACTAGCATTGGAGCCCAGTGGTCAATCTTCTACAAAATATTTTGAGTATTAGGATTTCTAAACGAAGGTAACCAGGGAAAAATTTTGTAAGTTATTTATCTCTGTTGATTGAATATGTGGACATTTTTCAGGAAAGAAGAACTGTAACTTTTATAGGAAAGAATAATCAACAGAAAGAATAATGTAACAATTGCCTAAGAACATCTTTGTTCAGAGAATAGACAACCTTCAATGATTGGTGTGTGTTTTTTTTTTTGTTTTTGTTTTTGTTTTTGTACTGGGAATCAAACTCACGACCTCATGCTTGCCAGGCAGACATTGTGCCATTGAGCTATATCCCTGGCCCTCAATGATTGGTGTGAAGGAATAATCTTCAGGTCTTCATTTAGAAAACTTTCCAAATATTTAGATAAAAGGCATAAAAGTCTGTCACTAGGAGAATACATTCTTCCTTGACATTAAGAATCAATAGGTATAAGTACCAATTCTCCAAGATGACTGTAGTTAGGCATCACAAACATATACCAGTCAAAAAAAAATCTTTTTTTCAAATTCTAAAAAGAAATCACTATATATAGTATTATTTGTATGAAATGTGGTAAAAATATAGTGAATGCAGTTAGTTAGCTAAGAGTTATTTTTGAAAGGCGTGTTTTAAATTATACCATTGGGCAGGGGATATACCTCAGGGGCACATGTGCCTGCCTGGCAAGTGCAAGGTCCTGAGTTCGATTTCCGGTACCAAAAAAAAAAAAGAAAATAAAGTATGCCATAAATCATAGATCACAAACTATGCATTCACATGAACTTTTGTTTCAAATTACAGAATGTTCCTACACTTCCCTCAATGTTAAAATTAGTCTATGACCATGCCACAGTGACCATGAAAACTGTGTGAAAGTGGTTTGAATAATTTCATAATGGTTATAAATCCACTGATGAAGAGGAGAACTTGAGGTACGCTTCAACATAAAAAACCCAAAAGAATGTTGAAATAGCATCTGAACTCTTTCTGTCAAACAATGATTTACTATTAGTGAAATTTCTGAGGATCTGAACAATTCTTATGGTTCTGTTTGAAGTGTTTTAATAACAGATTTGAACATGAGAAATTGGCAAACATTTTCATCCTCCATCATGACAATACTCTGTGTCACACATCAGTTCAGATATGACAATTCCTTTCAAATAAAAATATTATGCTGTGTCCTCATCTATCTTATTCACTTGATTTGGCACTGTGTGACTTCTGACTCTTTCCCACAGTCAAAATGAATACAAAGGGTAAATATTTTGTATCAATTCAGGACATAGAGGGAGCCACAACATCACAATTAAAGGCAATGAAAGAAGCTGGGTGTGGTGGTGCATGCCTGTAATCCCAGCACTCAGGAGGCTGAGGCAGGAGGATCATTGTGAGTTTGAGATTAGCCTGGGCTACAAAGAGAGTTCAAGGCCAGCCTGAACTTCATAGTGAAAGTCTGTCTCAAAAAATAAAAAAATAAAAAAGACAATGAAGAGGGCTTCAGAACTGCTTCGGAAAAGTGGCAAAAGTGATGGGATATGTGTGTTCAAAGATGGGAAGTATTTTGAAGGGAGTTAGTAGTAATATGTTTACTGCAATAGATTACAAAAATAAACATTTACTGTATTTTGTGATCATACTGAATTTGTCTTCTCTGCCTCTAAAATTTACATGTTGAAGTTTTAACTTCCAAAATGATGGTATTTAGAGATGAGGCCTTTGAGAATAGTTAGGGTTAGATTAGGTCAGGAAAAGGCCCTCATGATGAGAATTTAAGGTTTTGTAAGAAGAGATGGAAAGAAGGAGGGAGAGAGGGAAATATATATATATATATATA
>NW_004955457.1:130132-192539 GCF_000276665.1 Chinchilla lanigera
AGAGAGAGAGAGAGAGAGAGAGAGAGAGAGAGAGAGGGAGAGAGAAAGATTATACAAGTTACTATAGTTCACATGACCAGAAAAAGGTCATGTGAGAACATAGTAAGAAGATAGTCATGCACAAGCCGAGAAGAGAGCACTCACCACAACCTGACTGTGCTAATACCCTGATCTTGAACCTCCGGCTTCCAGAGCTAAAAAAATTTGTTGTATAAACCACCCATTTTGTTATGGCCGCCCAAGCTGAGTAATACATATTGGCAAAAGATTTGTAAAAAGCTTTGGTGTAGTTGCTGTGACTTGGTCCTCAAGGATCTTCTCCATCATGGATGAAATACTAACCTGATAAAACCCAAATCCGCAGGCAAACCAAAGACAGACCCACTGGAAACTTCACCAAGGAATAAGAATCCTATGAAGCGTAGCCTGAGCAGCAAGTTAACAGTTTATTTGCCTTGTCTCTACTTTTTTCCTGTTATTCTCTCTCCCTGTATTTCTCTTTTGCTCTGTCTCAGTCTTTCCATCCTCTTCTCATATTATAAACTCCAACACAATTTGGGGTGGTGGATATAAAATTAAAACACACAAGATATGTACAATACAAAACTATGCGTTGCTGTGTATTTCTGATCGCCTGAGTCTTCAGTTCAAAACTTTTCAGTACCTACATTAGAATTTCACAGCAGAGGGCAGCAAAAGTGACAAGATCTGCCTGAATAATCTAGAAAGCTATGTGAAACTCCATTATTTAAAAAAATTATGCAAAGTTTTTCTTCTGCAAAACACCGCCATGTTTGTTTTAATCTAAAAAGAGCTTCTTTCCTCTCAAATCTTTATGTAAAATTTATGTTCCAGAAAGACAAGCTTCATTTCTTTGTGTTTTTCCATGAGTCCTGGCCCACCACACACACTCATGTATCACTGAGAACCAGGAGGTTCCACAATAAAATCCAAGCTCTGCAGTGTGCCACATAAAGCCTGGAGTAGTCTCTCTCTTCTCTGCTGCTCCAGTCTCTTACTTTGTTTTTGATTTTCTGAGTCCTGATGTGCTGGAGTTTTTGGTACATTTTCTACTATAATTGGCACATTTGCCTATGTTGTAACACTGAATACATTTTTATCTTACCTGCTCTGTTTCTGTCCACCTAAAATGTTCCTACTCATCCTCCAATATCCAGCTAATTTTTTTCCTGTCCAATATACTCCCCTGACTTTCCCAAGCAAAATCTATCCTATTTTCTTTCTCTGAAGTATAAAATGGGTGTTCCAAAGCCCTTCTGTGTTCTGAGGCAGGCCGTTAACTTTAATAGCCAAATACACTGGATGGATCCCTATTCCATATACACATTGAGGGCAATTTAATGCCTGCTTTTCATTTACATGAATTAAGAGGGGCTACTTATGACAGTGAGTGCCCTTCTCAAAATTTCCAATAGTTTTCAAGGAGGCTTACAATGTCCTGTCTTTTGAATTTTCAATGATCAGTCCTGGTTGCTTTCATCTCTATAGGCATGAACTAGCTGCTTCTATAGTTCTCCAAAGCATCTCTAGCAAAATATGTTGTGGGTATGAAGCTTTCTGAATAGCAAAGGGGGATCCCCATACAGTGCTTTAGAAAGGGTAATAGCCTGAAATTAAATATTTAATGTTTTAGATCTGTGCAACCCCTTGTGAGACCCTCTCCCAGACAATCTATATTACCAGCTGCTGTCTGCTGTTGTGTTGCTAGGGATTTTTTTCTCTGAGTTTCCAGGGGTCTTGCCATTTCCCAATCCACCAGGGGATAATCCCACAGTCCTTCTTTTTAAAATTTTACTTTAAAGAGAATAAAAAAACCCAAAATAACATAGACAAAAACAAAGCAACACAAAAACAATAAAAATGATACAGGGTTTCAAAACAAAGTGGTAGGAATTAACAGTGGTTGCTATATTGCATGTTGTTTTCTTCAACAAAGTTGCTCAGATTACCAAGTGTAAGAATTCAAGATTGATCAAACCATTAAAGAGAATTAAAAAAAATTAAATAAATTAGAAACAATGCAGAGCTTCATTAAATACGATCGTGAGAATTCACCAGTGGTTGTTCTATTGCATATTGTTGTCTTCAAATTAGTTGTTCATATTACCAGATATAAGCTTGCAAATTTGGCCAAAAAATTTAAGCATTCACTGTTCCTTTCAATAAACCAATAGACTTCAGCAGTACAATTGCCCCAACTATCCTTCTATATACACATATATATATATTTTTTTCCTTTCCCTCCTCCCAGTCCCACAGTTCTTCTTATGTGAGGGCAGTTTAATGTTTCTTTTTCATTTACATGAGCTAAGAGGGGCTACTCCTTTCTTAACTCAAGAAGCTTTTCTGAACAAGAGAATAATTGTTTTCCTAACATCCTAGGCATCCTACACACTGATCACCTCTCTCAGGGTCTGCTTTTCTGGGAACAAAACCTATGACACTTAGCTTCACAAGCTACTTATCCCATGTATTCTTGAGGTTTTGTCTGCTTGTTTGTAAAGTGGTAATCCTAATAATATTCCCCACAAGGAAGTGGGATGTGTATTATAAATAGGCAGAGTACATAAAGTGCTTAGCTGAATGCCAAGCACATTAAAGTATGCCAAGTCCTTACTAAATTTTATCCATCATTGCTATTGTGTTTTGTTATTTACTTCTATGTCTGTTGCCAAAGATTGCCAGTGGCATTTATTGCATTGTATTATAACTATTTATCTAGGTTGTGGGGTGTTTAGTGAGAAGGAATTTAAATATCCTCCTCTTCCACATTCTCCTCCTCCTCTTCCTTCCTCTTTTCCTCCTCCTTTTTCTCCTTTTCCTCCTCCTCCTCCTCCTCTTCCTATTGATAAATGGAGCTTGAATTTGCTGAAATGAATTTAGTATTGAGTTCCTTCTGGGAGAAAAGGGAGTAAAACTCCATAGTTTTCCTCTAAGATTCACAGTCAAACCTGTCAGTATTGGCAGAGGAGTCCTGACAAATGCTAGTGCAGGGAGGAATAGTGAGGTACTTGAGATAAAGATTACCATGGTTCACTCATTGTCAGAAACAAAGACAACACTCTCCCCTCCCTGCACATTTCCATACTACTCTGGGATGGTGTGGTGATGGAGACCACTATGGAGAGGCTCTGAGCAGGATTTAAAATTAATCAATTGGCTTTCTATATTTACTTGTGAGTCTGTTGCAGGTTAGGCCCCTTGTCTGGAGATGGGCAGCAGATTTATAGTAAGTGAACTCTATGAGTCACTGGTCCCAGCTGAGGCCTGTAGTGGCCTATGATGTTGTGACACTTCAAAGGACAAGATAAGGCCAAGCTGAGGACACCTGGCTCCAATCTCAATTAACTAAATAGAGACTGCAGTTGCAGGCTCCACTCCTCTGCAACAACGTCAACTTAGAGATAAGGTAGCTCTCCTGTTTGGTATAATTTACTACTTGGGAAAGTCTTTGAACTGACTCCCAAGGTCCTACTCAATTCCCACATTTTCCTCAGTATATCTTACTTTGTTTGAAAACCAAATAAATACGGGTCACCCAGGGAAGTTGTTTGTCTCAGCCCCCAGAGAATAGAATTCTGCTAGAGGGTTTTGATCCTTCTGGAGCCCTAAAATCATATCACTTGTATCTTTTATTTAAGCCTTCACTATCCACTTGTTTGGGATGTTCTGGGCCTGATCAGTCCGTGATCGTGTGGTAGTAAAGTTCCAGATGAGTTCTATAGCAAAATGGATCCCACTGTCACTTTTCTTTTAGTATAACTGTTTACACTTTTAATTTATGAAACAAAAGAGCATTATTTTAGGTGCTTTTTTTTTTTTTTTTTTTTTTTTTTGAGAGAGGGTCTCGCTATGCAGTTCAGGCAGCCTTGAGCTCACTTTGTAGCCCAGGCTGGTCTCGAACTCACGATCCTCCTGCCTCAGCCTACCGAGTGCTGGGATTACAGGCATGTACCACCATGCCTGGCAATTTAGGTGCCTGTTTTCATAATATCTGTCAATTCATTTCAGTTGTGTATGAGAAGTATAGGACAAGATAGGGCAAGGTGGTGTTAAAAGTGGATATGTGTTTCTACATATCTCCAGAGTGTTATTTATCTTGGTGTTGAACCACATAGAAATAACACACAATTAGATTTTGAAATTGTTTTCTGAGTTTATGGCTTTGTAGCTTTTCTACCCCTTAAGAGGTTTAGTTTCTTTCCTTTATAAAAACCTGCTTTGAAAGAAGTCTGAACTAAGCAACTGACTTATATACTCAGATAAAGATCCTAATTGATAACTGTGTACCAGAGTTTCCTCCCTCAAGTGGTTTCATTTTACATGGGGACAAGGCCATAATAATTAAAGGCATAGAAGTCATAACTATAAATTTTCAGACATTAAATCAAGATGGCAGGGTGTTGAGTGGGAAGTCATCTCTAAAACAGTTTATCTATTTTTCCCTTTTCACTGTTGTTCCAAACTGCAAATACCCAAACCCTGAATCAGAATTCTCAGCATGATTCTTATGGTCATTATTAGTTCCATTGAGTCTTTTTTTTTGTTTTGGTCTTTTTGAGACAGGGTCTCACTATGCAGTTCAGGCTGACCTTGAGCTCACTTTGTAGCCCAGGCTGGCCTTGAACTCGCAATGATCCTCCTGCCTCAGCCTCCTGAGTGCTGAGATTACAGGCATGCACCACCATGCCCAGCTTCTACTGAGTCTTATAATAGGTAAAACTAAAGTGTAAAAATTGTATATTAGGAAGAATTTTGATAAATCATTTCACAAGTAAATAGTAACCTATGTCTATAGAAAATAGCAGATATCACAGATTATTTCCAAAAAGTGAAACAACTACTTGTATGAAGTATGTATCAGAGTGTAGTGTGGGCAAGAAGAGATTCTTTTCCTTATCCATCACAAAGGGCTGGCACCCCTATAATTAAAACATATTAACAAGAGAAAAGCATACACATTTACATAATATAAGATTGAAATGATGTGAGAACCTTCAGATGTGAAGAATCAAAGAAACAGAAATCTGTATTTTTCATATACTTCAGTGCAGAAGTATGATTGGAGACAAAAAGGTGTGTTCTAATGGCAAAAAAGTGGGGCATTTAGCAAGGCCTGTTTGTTCAGATTCTTTTCTGCATCTCTATATGTTTATTCCTTTCCTCTGACTATTTCCTTAGGAATGAGGGTCTTCTGATTCATTTAGAGGAAGGTCAGAGAACTTTTTCATGGTCTATGTCAGCAGAGAAAGGTGGGATAAGAGAGGCTTTCATGCTTCTTTCTCAAATTCCTTTAGCTTAAAATATTCAGTATGCCAAGGTGCCATATTTTGGGTAAGTATATTCTCAGCCCAGTCATTAACAAATTACTCTAAATCTTAATGGCTTAAAATAACATACATTGCCATGTGTGGTGACACACACCTGTTATCCCAGCACTCGGGAGGCTGACGCAGGAGGATTACCATGAGTTTGAGGCTAACCTGGGCTACATAGTGAGTCAACCTTGAACTATACAGTGAGATATAGTCTCAAAAAAATAACATACACTTATTATCTCAGAGGTTCTTTGGCTAAAAAATCTGGGCATGGCTTAGCTGGGTCCTTTGCTTCATGGACATTCACAAGCCTGCAGTCCAGGGGTCTCCTAGTGCTAGGGTCTCCCTGAAAACTCAACTAGAGAGTGATCCACTTCCAAGTTTATTTATGTGGTTGTTGGCAGGGTTCAGTTGCTTGAGGGCTGCTGAACTCCAGTGCTTCAGAACCTAGTTGGCTGCTGGCTACTTTCAATTTCTTACCAGCCATAGCCCCTCCACCATGGCTGGTAACTGCATGGTGGAGAGGCCATGGCTGGTAAGAAACCAGCTACAGATATAGTTTATGAGCAGGAGGCAAGACTGTAACCTCATTGTACAAGAGTTATCTCCTAAGTGTTGCTGTGTTCTATTGGTTAGAGGCAAGTTGCTCAAGAGGAGGAGATCACTGGAAAATACTAAGATACATGGTTCCTTGGGGTCGTCTTAGAGGATATCTGCCAAAGTAGCTCTAAAAGGCATAAAGTGTATTCAAAGATATGATGAAGAAGACAAAAGATTCCTCTCAACAACCAGATTACTTTGGAAACTGCAATTGCATAGGCATGTTTAATGGAGAAATAGCTCCTAAATCAACCCAAATTTCCTTAATTAATGTACTGCTTTATTCTTCAAACATTCGGCAAACTTCCTAATCTAATCTTCTGAATCTTTGAAGTTATTATCACATGCTTTTAAAGTTTTGCCAAATATTTTCCTCCTCTTTATACCCCTACATAAAATTTCTTCTCCAGATGATTAAAGAGAAAACTCCACAGAAAGACTACTGTGAATGTGTGCGCTCTTCTTTGAATTGTAGGCAAGAGATTGTGTTTATGAGAGCAAGTAAAACAAAGTATCAGAAATCTTATGAACATGGTCCAGCCTTCAGTTAAGCTAAGCAGATTGTACTCCACCTGCAGTTCTCAGCAGGGTGTATCTGTTGATGACTGAGAAGAGTTCTTTATTTTGAAAACATACAGAGATAGAAAAATTTTCATGTTGGTGGCGGGGGAAAGGAAAAGAAAAGATGATGTGAGTTGAGATAGTTTATTGGTGAAGATTTATGAAAGTATGTCATAAAGCTCACCTTATCCTTCCTAATTGCCAGCTGTGGACCATGATAAATATGGGTTGGGTCTTATTTTCCAAGTTGTGTGATTTTCTTTACAGTTTTCTTGATTGCCTGGTTTGCAGTATGAATGCATTTTTTTTTTTTTTCTTTTTTTTTGGTTTTTTTCCGGTACCGGGAACCGAACTCATGACTTTGCACTTGCCAGGCAGGCGCTTTTGCCGCTGAGCTAAATCCCCAGCCTCTGAATGCATTTTTTTAAAAGTAAAATCCTCTTTTTCTGTTTTGCAGTTGAGTTTTTAATAAAAGTACTCTCCTTTATATTTATCTGAAGCAGCAGAAGAAGCAAATGGAAGGTGAGGGGAAAGGAGAGGGCTTACAAATAGACTCAGGATTGAGATATACAGTATCACAAATGTCTCTTCTAAAGCAGTGTGTGAAGTTCCTTGTGTTATAAGATGCCTTTGGAAAGTTTTACTGCTATTTTTGATTTTCTGATTTAAATCACAACTAGTGAGTGCAAAATATGTGACATACTGTCGTCAGATGGGTTTCTCAATTCACCCCACCCATAGGCTAGGATATAGGTTTTTGAGTTATGTCAGGAAAGAATTGCAGGACATGTCAGAGTGAGGCATAGAAAGATTTATTAGGCAGAAAAAAGTACGCACTCAAAAGGGAATGTAGATGCTTATAGAGTGAGATACTGTATAGTCTGGGGTTGGGAGTTTTATGTGGTCTTTGGGGTGTCCTTTAGGTGGGTGATCTAGAAAATGTATTTCCACTGTCACATTGCTCATTTTATTGCACTAGAATGGAAACCATTTGCATGTGTTTGAAGTTCAGAGATACAAGGATGATCAAAAAATATGGTATGTGTTTAAGTAAAAATTACAGGATGCATTGCCGTTAATCCTCCCCAAATACTCCCCCTTGCATTGAACACTCTTATCCTACCATTTTTACTACTTTCTGAAGGACTTCTGGAAGCCCTCTTTAGTGAGGGTCTTATGGGGTGTGGGTGAATGCTGCTACTGAGTGCCATTTAGAGGAAAGGCAGAATTGTGGAAACATAGTGTGTCCTTGTCCACATTCACCAGATCTGGTACTGTGAAACCTCTGGTTCTTCTGTCATTTCATACCCATGAAAGATAAATGCTTTCAGGATATGAAGGAAGTCAATACAGTAGTGAAACTAAAGGCATTCATGAAAAAAGACTTCCACAACTACTTCACAAAGTGGCAAAAATCATAAGGTGTATTTGACGTGAGGGGAGTATTTTGAGGGGGATTAATGATACTATGTCTTTTACTGCAATATATCTTTAAAAATGTTTAAAGTATTCTCCATAGTTTTCGATCACACCTCATATAGTACCACTTGATAGTACTGTTCTTCAAGGGTGGAAGTCTGGAATTTATGAACCTATAGAATGGGGAGAAAAAGGCAGGCAGTTTACAGGTAAAGACTGCCAGTCTTACCGTATCTTTAAAATCCTTAGGAACTGGGTTTTAAAATTTTTTTTGGTTATTTTGAATGAGTTTCCTGGAACTGTAAAACACATTGTAAACCTGGGTGATTTAATTGTCCTGAAGCTGTAGTGTTTTCAAAAAGTATATGTTTAAAATTACCTTTACAGTACCTTGTCTCCCTTCTACCTATCTCTACTTCTACCCTCCATCAGTGGCTTAGGAGGGAGGACTGGCTTATGCTGGAGTTAGTTTAATAGCTCGGTGGGTAGTCAAGAACCAGAGGAAGACAGTTGTCTGTAAGAATGGCTGAGGAGACTCAAAGGGGCAAGAAGTGAGTGTAAGATAAATGTTATTCATGTCCCAAGTTAGTCTATGATTGATTCTATGAAGGGTGCTTAGTTTTTTTCAAAATGATTATACTTACATAGAGACACTCTTTGTCCTCTGAGCCCAAATGACTAAAAGATTAATTAAAGAACACTTGTTATAATTTGTTTCAAGTATAAAAGTAATGTATGCACAGTTTAGGAAGCCTGAATACATGTAAAGCTGAATGTTTGATGGAGATAGACTTTAAATTCCCTTTCATTATGATAACTATCCTTTGGGGTGTCCTTCATTTTTGATTATTGGAGGTGGTAGAGTTCCTAGTTCACAGTTAGAGCAGCTTTGATTTGCCTTTATTATTAGAATGACTAGAAGGGGAATATCACTTCAGAGATCTTGACAAAAACTATGGATCTGACTTCAGATTCTCTAGTGGGAGACTCTGAGTGTTCAATTTAGTGCAGTGAATTAGATGTAGTGTCCTGAGGGGGATAGTTATGTGCTTGATGTTAAAATAAAAAACATTTCCTAAATAAAGAGTTAGGTGAATGGTTGCCAATGCTTATACGATGCTTTTCAACAGATTTTTAGCAAGTTCAGTATATTATTATTGTGTTTTGTCTCCGGAAAGAAATTTATCTTCCCACCGTTAGTTTTCCTGGGGATGAAAAGAGTACATCTGGCTGGAGGAAGGAAGGTTCTTCTGTGGTTGAGGCTGAAACCTTTATGGGGTTCAGGACAGAAGAGAGGGATAGATTTTGGTTTATGAGGGGTAAGCTGGCTTCTTCTTAATGAAGACATTTAAGAGTAAGGTGGGAATGGGGTGAAGTCCTAAGTAACCACTTTTTGTAGCAGCAAGTTCCCTTTCCAAAGTACTTATGTAATGCCTCAGTTGCTCCTAGGTTTTGGTATGTCATTGTGGTCTCAGATCTTCTTTGGATTGAAAAGCGAGGGAAGTAAACCCACATTTGGAATGAAAAGGTAAAGGGAAGAAGAGACACCAGCCCAAGGAACCCCTTAGGTGGGAAGTTGGTGTTACCTGAAAACTTGGGAATACAAGATACATCTTTCTCCACTCTTAATAATGCTGGGTACTCTAAGTTTTGCTCACTGAATTGATGCAAACTAACGTTGTGTTAACATGCTTTTCTTTAATCACTAATAAGGTTGTGTATCTTTTTGAGTATTTTATTAGTGATTTACATTTTTTTGGTAAACATTTAAATCTGTTTCCGTTTTTCTATTGAGTTACTGATCTTTTCCTTCTTAAAATTTTTGTGCCATGCCAGGTGTTGTGGCTCACACCTGTAATACCAGCACTCAGGAAGCTGAGGCAGGAGGATCACTGTGAGTTTAAGGCCAGCCCTGGCCACATAGTGAGTTGAAGGCAGCCTTAACTACGTAGTAAGGCTTTGTCAAAAAAAAATTGTGCCTTCTTTAATTCTTTTTTTCTGTGGGGAGGGGAAATGACTTATTTTTAAGCAGAAGAGAACAGCTCTCTGCTGTAAATATGGTACATGTATGCTTCCAACACTTGCTGTGATCTTTTGACTTTGTTATATTTTTCTATTGAAATATTTAAACTTTTATGTGGTCATTTTTATTACCTTTTCTGTTTTGGCTTCTAAATTTTCTATCCTAAGCTTTGATGTCTTTCTCAAACATATTTCGATGCCATTAAAAAATTCCTTTTCCTTATTGAATCAAAATGGCACTTATCTTAAAAGTTCCATAAGAGAATAAATTCTCATTATTTACCTTTTTAAAAATTAATTTCCTCGTATTGATTTGATTTTTCTTCAACACTAAACAGATTTATTTTTTATAGCTTTATTACTTGTTTTAATATCTTGTTAGTCAGATGCTCCCTCTTCTTTTTGGAAAATATCCTGGGTATTCGCACATTTAACATTTTCCAGTTGAATGTTATTAACATATTTATTGGCAACCCCTTCTACTTTCACTGAAATCCTTTGGCATTTGGGATTGAATTGAGTTTATAGATTAGTTTAAGAGTAATTGATAATTCTATGAAAGGTGGGTGCTACCCTGCCTTGGAGCCAGGGGATTACACCTCTACAAACTGTGAGCCCAGTAAACCTTTCTTCATTTAAATTTGGGTATCTGGTATTTTGTCTCAGCAAGGAGAAAAGAATAACTAAGACACTGACCAAGAAAAACTCCCATCCCACACAGATGTTTGGCTGAAAGCTCACAAAGGCAGTCTGGCAGGATAGCCTTCTGCGGGTCAATGCCCTGGTTTTTCAATGTGGCACCACTTCCCACGGTTACCTGGGCCTTCCTTCCCAATTCTTTTTAAACCTCTGATTTTCCATTTGGATTAAGTCTTCTGGAGTGCAGGCAAATGATATTTTTCTGGTGCTAAAATTCTCCATTTGGGCCTTTACTTTCCCAGTTCCTTCCAGAAGTGAATTTCTTCCTATAATCACTTCTGTATTTCACAGCACTCCTGGTGGCCCTGCGTCATTTATTGACCCCTGATGGATACAATTTGCATGTATTTAGCTCCTCTTTTTATTTCTTAATGCAGTATTAATGCTTTCTTTATATAGATACTATATATATCCTTCTTTTAGTATTTATTCTTAGGTATTGTATCACTTTCTTGTTTATTGTGAATGAAATTTCCTTCCATATTATTCTGTTTGTACTCATTTTATGGCTTTTGTACCTTCTGAACCTTCCTCCTGATACTGTATCCAGCAGATACACCCAATGGCTTGCTCCATTGCTTATTTAGCAGAGTGTCATTGTTTTAATGATGTCTTCTCTGGCCACCTTATATATGATTGCAATCCCTCTTATACCATATATAATGGATTGACAACTGGTGGTCAACTTATAACCCCCAGCTGAACTGAGTAAGTGTGGAGCTGGGTGTGGGAGGCCCATCTGAGGATTGTTGCCAGCAGCATGAGAGGCAGAACTGGAGAAAGAGAAGTAGGCTGTTGGGAGTGGAGAAAGACTGTTGGGAGTGGAGAAAGGCTGTTGAAGTTGGTGGATGCTGTAAGGAGATGTTGGTTCTGTTGGAGGAACTTGTCAAGCTGGCTTTCCTGATTAACTTGGCTGTTTTCATCCTCCGAGGGGCTTGGGACCTTGTTGGCACTGAGAATGGCTTTAGTTTACTTTGGGGAGCTCTGGCCCCCACTTTGAGTATTGCTTCCTGGCTCCAAAGGGGAAAAAGGTGCACTTCCGGTCTCCTGAGAAGCTTGCTGCTTTGGCTTCCCTGATTGGAACTTGGCCATCTTGCTCATCAGAGGAGCTCGGGACCTCACTGTTGCTGAGGATGGCTGTGGTAGCTTTCGGGGGAGCTTTGGTTCTTCTGAACATTGCTTTCTGGCTCCAGTGCAGATCCCTCAACCTGCTAGCACAGATCCTTCATCCTATTGACACAGACTTTCTAGATTCCACCACTGACCTTTGGGCTTTCGCAGTGCAGATCCATGAAATAGGCCTGCATGAGATATTGTTATGGGCTCTGGGCCTCTAGTTGGACTCTTGGGTGGCATTGTTATGAGCTCTAGACCTTCAGCTGGACCCATGAAGGACATTATCATGGGATCCAGGCCCTCAGCTAGATTCCTTGGTCTTAGTGTGTGAACAGATTTCTTGCACTCTCTTGTATATCATCTTTTGGGTGACTATTATAAATAATCTTATAGAGTATGTGTTCTGTATGTTATTGTTTCACCTTGTATAATAACCCCCAAACCAACACACCACATAACCTTCTTTCCTGTTTTATTTTTATCTTTAACACTGATCAATATTCAGCATACAGTACAGTATATTTTACTTATTTTTCTTATACATTATTTGTTTTTACTCACTAGAATATAAGTTCCATAGGGCAAAGATTTTTAAAGAATCTTGTTTGCTGATTGCTATGTTTTCTACGCCTGAGTGGTACCTGGCAAATAACAGATTATTTGAAAATAGTCAATGAGTTAATGAATATTAAAAAGTGATTGATTTAAAAAGAATTTTGCCACTCCTTAATTTACTAATGCAATTAGTATTTTCAGTAGTTCTTATGTCAGTTATCTGGGGTTTCTAGTTGATAAACTCTTATCACCCAAGAATAGCAATAACTTTGACCCTTTCTAATGCTTATATCTCATTTATTGATATTGTCTAATTGCAGGGATAAGTTTTCCATAAAAATGTTAAATTATGTGTTATGGTAATTAACATCATTTATCATAATTAATAACATTTTTTTCTCCCATATTTAATATTTCATTTTAAAATATTTTGGATAAAGAGCACTAATCCTAGACTTTTCTACTTGAGTGTATCTTCTTTGAAAGTTGCTTATTTTGATAACAGTTACTTTACAAAAAAGTCATCAATTTAATTAATGGATTATGTACCAAAAAATTATTTGATAAATTATTTGGATCCCAGAATATACTTTTCATGCAATTAATGTGTAAATAATGACTAGCTTTCTTAGCCAGCCCAAACTCATACTACTTCAAGTGTAGTATTGCTGCTTAAAAAGAGGTATAAGGCTCATCTCCCCTATGAAATTCCTTCTATGCAGAAATGAATGTTCTATCACTTAATAGCTATAACAACAGCAACAACACATATTATCTCATAGTTTCTGAGGGTTGTAAATCCAGGAATAGCTTGACTAGTTGGTCCTGGTTTTGGGTTTTATCATCTAAATCTTTGATTGAGTTGGAGGATTCACTTCCAAGAAGTTTCAATTGTATGTCTGTTGGCTGGAAGTCTCAGTTCTTGCTATATGGTCCTTCTGTAGGGCCTTCTGAATGTCTTTAAGATGTGGTAACTGGCTTCTTTCAGAGTAAATCTTCCAAGGGAGACAGAATAAGAGGTCAACAAAGACAGAAACTGCAAAATTATTTAGTACCTAATCTTGGAAGAGGTACACCATCAATTGTGCTTCAGTGCACCACTGGCTTCAGTGTAGACCTACATGGTACGGTGTGGAAGGAGACTGTCATAGGGCCCACCTTAGAGGCTGGATAGCACACATATATTTTACTTTATTTTCACAGAATGTCAGATTTTTATGTATTCTTTTGTTCCTGAATAAATTTTTCATTCTCAGTACCACAGAGAGCTTTATTGCATTAATGTTTATAGGCAATGTTAATAAGTTTCAACAAGGGAAACTTGAGCCTCTAATATATTGCTACATTCAGTGCAGCTCTCAAAGTTTCCGGGGGGAAGGGCAGTGAGAGGATGGAGAAATAAAGATAAGAGACAGAAAGCTGAGGTCAGGTGGAACCCTCTCTCCAGATGGGAGGAAAGGAGCTGCTCAACCACCATAGCACATTTATTTATACATTTGGTAGGCTGGTGTCACATGACATCCCTTTGTCTAGCAACCCATTTCTTGGATTGTCTTGGGGCTTGGTGTTCTCTGGCTGGGCTTGCTTCACTCCCACAGGTGTGGTCAATTTCTAGTTTCAAGTGCTCCCTACACTATATGGTGACCATTTTAAAAATTAGCTTTGCTTTTTATGTAGCACCTTGACATATATGTAAATAACTAAGAAGGGAGAGGAAATGGAAAGATCCAAAGATGGAAAACAAAACTTTCTCATTGTTGACCTAAGCCTGCAAACTGTAGGACAAATCTCTTTGCTTAAGGCTTTCTATTATTATGAAGTAATTCATGGGTGTTCTGTATTTCCTTTACTAGCACACACACACACACACACACACACACACACACACATGCAATGTGAATGAGGATGGATGGGGGTCCTAAGGAGAAGAATAATAATCATGATCCTCCCTCTTATCTGTAAATAATGAGGCTATGTTCAGATCCAACACATCAGGTAGATTTACTGATAAACTCATGCTAACATCCTAAAGTTCTAGATCTTGTACATTCTAAGTGTCCCACTCCTTACCTGATTTGCTCTAGGCATGGGGTCTGCAACTGATGGCTAAATTGTTCTATATCTCTCCAGAGCTTAATTTCATATTTTTCTCTTCAGCATCATAACAATTCTATGAAGGCAACTTTTATTTACTAAATTTCTTTTTTGATTAGAAAACTGGACAGTTTTAACTATTTTGCATGTTTTCTTCTGATTTTGTGCATGTAGTAAGGATCCTGAATAAGCCTCAAGGAATTTAAAGACTTCCAGAACCAAATGATAGGTGTTCCAAATAAGATATGAGCATTTACACAGAATGTTGCTAGGCAGCTATTTACAAATAAAGGCATTTTTCCAACAGAAAAGAATTAAAAAGCAAATGTTATCATGAAATGGTAAACAGTCAAGGAGACTACATTTATTGCATAAGAATTTATTACTTGACCTCATTATTTATAGTGCAGATATGGTACTTGAAGAAGGAAGAAAATGTGTCAAGGGACTTTTATGAGTGAGGAGAAAAAAAGTAGACTCTGTATTGGTTTAAAATGATGACTAAACAATGACTTCATTTCATCATTGTCCAGCAATAAATCCATAACTCTTCTGTCACCAGTGGTACTAGAAGCTGTAGAAAATACAGGCCAGTTCCAGGCACTAATCCTTCGTGCTAGGAAATGTTTCTGCTAGGTGTACTGGATCCAGAAGCTCTGAAAGGCCAGGTTTTGTATGAATGGGCTCTTATGGTCGCTATTCTTGCTTATTGTTGGTTCATTACTTTAGGGGCTACGGTTAGTGTTCCTTAGTACTGGGGCACTTCTAGTACAGTCATCTTAGCATGTCACAGAGAATAAGAAAGCAGCTACTTGGATGGCCACGCTGTTTTTAGGTGAAATCCCACAAAAATCCAGAAAATAAAAAACAGGGCAGAATAAAGAGATGCATCCTGGTTTCATCTCTTGGATTTTCTACCCACTAACTGCCACTTCATCTCAGGAAATATTAGAGTCTAAATCTATAAAATGAGAAGATTGGATTAGCATAATGATTACCAGATTTTCGGTCACCAAAACCCCATTTTATTATTTTTCTTTTATAGGCCTCATATTTTGACTTAATTAAAATTTTTGTTAGTACATTTGTAGTACGTAATGAATATATTCATTGTGAGAGTTGGTATGTGTACATAACACATCTTAATTCTTTTTCACTTAGCTTTCCCCTTCTCTCCCTCTCCTTTTCATCTCTAAGTCCCTTTTCCTTTTATAAAAGATCGATCTCTCTGTTTCCTATGATCTTTTATTTGCTCTTTAAATTATTTATACTTTGGGTTTCTCATATAAGAGAAAATGAGATATTTAAGCTTGTCTGTCTGATTGTTTCATTTAACATTGTGTTCTCAAGGTGCATCTATTTCCTATAAATGACTCAAATTTATCCTTTTTTTTGGTGACAGGGTAGTATTCCATTGTGTATACATACCATATTTCCTTTATCCATTCACCTGTTGATGGACATTTAGGCCACTTCCAGGATTTAGTTATCATACTGCTTTAAACATGAGTATGCATGTATCACTATAATGTGATATCATTAACCCTTTCAGGAAGATACCTAGAGGGAGAAAAGCTGGGTCAAACAGAATTTGTATTTTCAGCTTTTTGAGGAGTCTCATATTAATTTCCATAGTGGTTATACTAGTGTACATTCCCACCAACAGTGTAGAAGTGTTTCTTTTCCACAGATCCTTGCCAGCATTTGTTATTATTTGATTTTTGATGATAGCCACTCTTTTTTGCATGAGGAAATCTCAGTGTTGTTTTAATTTTGCATTTCTCTAGTGGCCAGAGATATTGAATATTTCTTTCATATATTTATTGACCATTTGTACTTCTAAGCAGTGTCTACTCATTTCACTTTCCCATTGTTTTCCATCCAAGCACTAACCAGGCCTGACCTTGCTTAGCTTTCAAGATCAGACAAGAGTAGGTGCATTCAGGGTGGTGTGTCCGTAAATGACTTGCCCATTGTTTGATTGGGTCTTGTATTTTAGGGCATCTAATTCTTTGGCATTCTTTATATACTCTATATATTAGTCCTCTGAGGAGTAGCTGACAAAAAATTTGTTCCCATTCTGTGGATTATCTCTTCTCTCTGTTGGTTGTTTCCTTTTGTGTGCAGAAGATTTTTAATTTGTTGTAATTCCATTTGCTGGCTCTTTGTGTTATTTCTACTGCGGTTGGAGTTTTGTTCAGAAAGTCTTTCCCTATGCCTATGTCTTCAAGAGTTTTACCTATTTTATCTTCCAGCAGATTCAGGGTTTCTGTTCTAGCATTTAAATCTTTGATGTATCCAGCTTTTAATGAGAGATATTGGTCTAGACTCAATCTTCTGCTTGTGGATAGCCAATTTTCCTGCGAACATTTATGAAAGAGGATATCTTTCCTCAAGGATATGTTTTTGGCCCCTTTGTCAAAGATCAGATAGCTGAATGCGCCTGTGGTTGTTTCTTCATTCTCTATTCTGTTCTGTTGATCAACATGTCTGTTTTTGTGGCAGTACCATGCTGTTCTTATTACTGTAACTTTGTAGGGTAATGAAATCTGGGATTATGATGCCTCATTCTTCATTTTTGTTGAAATGAACTGCTTTTGCTATTCTGGCTGTCTTGTGGTTCCTTATAAATATCAGGATTATTTTTTCTAACTCTATAAGCAATGTCATTGGTGTTTTGATTGGGATTGCATTAAATCTATATATCAGTTTTAGTAATATGGCTATTTCAACAATTTTGATTCTGCCTATCCAGGAACAGGGGAGAACTTTGCATCTTCTGATGTCCTTTTTCATCTCCTTTTTCAGAGTAGTGTAATTTTTTATTTTTTATTTTTGTCTTTTTGAGACAGGGTCTCAAAATGTAGTTCAGACTGGCCTTGAGCTCACCTTGTAGCTCAGGCTGGTCTCGAACTTGCAATGATTCTCTTGCCTCAGCCTTTCAACAATATTGACTCTGCCTATCCAGGAACAGAGGAGATCTTTGCATTTTCTGATGTCCTTTTTAATCTCCTTTTTCAGAGTACTATAATTTTTTATAGAGGCCTGTCACTTTCTGTTTAGATTAATTCATGAGCATTTAATTTTTCTTGATGCTGCTGTGCATTGTGAATGGTATTGTTTTTCTAATCTCTTTCTGAGAAAGTTTATTACAGGAATACTGTTGATTTTTGTGTTTGTTGATTTTGTATCATAGTATCTTGCTGAATTAGTTTATTAGTTCTAGAAGTCTTTTGGTGGAATTTTTTGGGTCTTATGTAAAAGGATCACGTCATCTGTGAATAATTTGACTTCTTTTTTTATACATATCCATTTTCTTTCTTTCTCTTGCTTGATTGCTCCAGCTAAATTTTGAGTACTATATTAAACCAGAGTGGTGATAGTGGACATTCTTGTCTTGTTTCTGATTTTAGAGGAAAAGCTTTCCACCCTCCTCTTTAAATATGAGTTACAATGGTTTTTATCATACTGAGAAAAGGCCATTCTATGCCTACTATCTTCTGGGTTTATTTTATTTTTTTTATAATGAATGTATATTGGCTTTTCTGTGACCATTGAGATACTCATGTTATTTTTGTCCTTGCTTCTGTTTATGCTATGTCTTATATTTATTGATTTGCATGTTAAACCTCCTTGTATTCCTGGGGTGAATCATACTTGACCATAATGTACGATCTTTTAATGATTTGTTGCATTCTATTTGTCACTGGAGTTTTGCACCCTTGTTCATTAAGGAGATTGGCTTATAGTTTTCTTTTTTTAATTGAGCCCTTGGAATACATGTAATGATAGCTTCTAGGTGTGGGTTTAGCAGTATGCTTCCCCTTTCAATTTAACTACAGAGTTTGAGGAGTATTGGTTTAGATCTTCCCTGAAGTTCTTAGAGAATTCAGTGGTGAATCCAATAGAGCTGGGTTTTTCTCAGTTGGTAGGGTGTTTTTTCTGCTTCAATTTCATTGGCTGTTATTGGATTATTCAAACTATTTACATCTTCTTGGTTCAGCTTTGGTAATTCATGTTTATATAGGAATTTTTCCATTTCTTCTGGATTTTCCATTTTGTTGGAGTACAGGTTTTCAAAGTAGTATCAATAATGATTTAGATTTTGGCAGTAGCCATGGTGATTTTGTCTTTTTTATTTCTAATTGCATTGATATGGTCTGTTTCTTTCCATTTTTATGCACAATTTGCTAAGGGTTTGTCTATTCTATTCATTCTTTCAAAGAACCAGCTTTCCAATTCATTGGTTTTTTGGGGGTAACTTTTTTAGTTTCAATTTTATTAATTTCTGCTCTGTTCTTTATAATTTCCTTCCTAGTACTAGCTTTGAATTTGGATTTGTTTATTTTTCTATGATCTTGAGATACATCACTGGATTATTTATTTAGGCTTGCTCTGCTTTTTGATTCACAGATATAAACTTCCCTCTTAGAACTGCTTTCACTGGGCCCCTGGGGTGAATTAACCAATGGTCAACTTGTAACACCCAGCTGAACTGAATCAACATGATTCTGGGTGTGGAAGACCCACCTGAGGATTGTTGCCAACAGCATAAAAGGAGAACTAGAGGAGAAGATGGTATGCTGTTGATTTCCCTGGAGAAGTTTATCATGCTGGCTTTCCTGATATGAACTCAGTGGTTCTCAACATCACTAGAGAAGCTTGGTTGTTTGCTGTTGTTGAGGATGGCTGTTGTTTTCTTCAGGGGAGCTCTGTTTCTTACCCTGAGCATCACTTCCTGGCTCTACTGTACATCCCTCAGCATGCTGGCACAGATCCTTCATCCTGCTGGTGCAGACTTTCTAGCTTCTGTCACTGACCTTTGGGCCTCCCCAGTGCAGATTCTTGATACAAACCTGCATGGGACATTATCATGGGCTCTAGGCCTCCAGCTGGACTCATGGAGGACATTGCCATGGGCTCTATGTCTGCACCTGAACTTGTGTAGGACATTGCTATGGGATTCAGGTTTTTAGCTGTATTCTTTGGGTTTCTAGTACATGGACAGATCTCCTGTACTCTTCTGAATTTTTGGGTGAGTATTTTAAAGTAATACTATAAATTATCTGTATTAAATCTATTCCTTCGCAAACCCTGATTACAACAGTCCCATATGTTCTAGTATGTTTTTCTGGTAATATCATTTGATTCTGCAAACCGTTTAATTTATTCCTTGATTTCTTCTGTAACCCATTGATTATTCAGCAGTGTATTGTTTAATCTCCATGTGTTTGTATAATTTCTGTGTTTTCTCTTGTCATGATTTCTAGTTGTACTGCACTATGATCTGATAAGATATAGGATAATTTTGATACTTTTTCATTCAAGTATGCTCTATGAGTTAATGTATAATCTATTTTGGACAGAAATTTGTATGCTGCTGAAAGGAATATGTATTCTGTTGTTGGGTGAAAAACTCTGAAAATATCCATTAAGTTTGGATATGTGGTTCAACTCTGATATTTCCTTGTAGCTTTTTGTCCTGTTGATCTTTCTGTGTTAGTGGGTTATTGAGTTCCTCCACTACAGTTGTATTGATGCTAATCTGATCTTTTATGGGTAGTAGTGTTTTATTTTATGAATTTGGGTGAGCTGGTACTTGGTACATAAATATTTGGGTGCACCAGTGTTTGAGGTATTATTTTCTGTTGAATTGTTCCCTTGACTAATATACAGTGACCTTCTTTAGCTTTGTAATAAGTTTTGGCTCAAAGTCCACTTTATCTGAAAATAGGATTGCTACTTCTGATTGTTTCTGGGGTCCTGATGCATGAAACAGTTTTCCTATCTTTAATTTTTAGTCTATGAATTTCTTTTTTTGTGTCCCTAATGCAGCATACCGTTGAAGGTTTTTTTGAATCAAATATGTGAATCTGTGTCTTTTGAATGGGGAGTTGAAACCATTCACATTGATAGTTATTACTGAAAGCTATTGACTTATCCTGTCATTGTGTTGTCTTTTGCTGATTATTTTTCACTTTTGCTTAACTGCTTATCTTGTTTGATATTCATTCTACTAGACTTTTTGGCACTGGTGGCTTCATTGTCTCTAGGAGATCATTACAAAGTTTTAGGAGAGATGACTTTGTGGTCATGAATTTCTTTAAGTTCTCTTTGTCATGGACTTTGTTTCTCCATCATTTTTTTAACATTTAAAAATTGTTCTTTGGTGTACTTTTCAATGCTTACTTATCTGTAACATCATGTCAAAATTGATTACATCTATTCTGGATAGACTCAGGCTTCAGGGCTCACTGAGTTACTGTTTATAATATTAACTATATATATCTATATATATCTATATATCCTTACGTTCATTGGCTCACATAGAGAATTCCAAACACTACCTCAATGATTTCATAATTATGGAGGTGCCTACTTACTTTTCTTAAGACACAGTATAGAAATTTGTGAAAGTATAGTCTATTCTTTAAAAAAACTAGAAGCAGTGGCTCTTTTAGAAAAACAGTGCATAGTAAAACCTTCTGGAGTGCTTTATCTAGTCAGAATGTAGGGTAAACAAAATTTTCAGAATGATAATTGATTTTGAGTTGCAGCATAATATTTTTAATGGAACTAGACTGAGGAAGTAGATTCTACATAGTAATTTTGTCATTGATACAAACATAGCCTGTTTTTTAGAAGAAATATTAAAGATAGCTCAATGAATGTGCCAAACTTACTAGGTTTATATTCAAGGCTTAATAAAAATGTCTTTAAATTTAAATGCAGTTTCCACACAGCAATAATATTCTCATCCCTGAATTATGTTATTATTTGTATTATGAGTGCCAAGAAACTTTTTAATTATCTAGAATACAATCCTTATTATACCCTAAGAATTGCATGTGTGAAATACTGGTTTTCATGTAAACCTCATAATTTACAATTTAACATTTAAACTAAGTAGGTTACCAGTTTCAATATCACCTAAATATAATATATTGATCCAATATAGAAAGTTAAACATGTTAGAAATGAAGACTCACAATTCACTTTTTCAGGCTTGTACTAAATATTTCACATTTAGACTTTAGCTTTACAGATGAATTCAAATCTAAACAATCCTACTGTAGCATTATATTAGTTACGCAGTTTTTCCAAGGTGGAGAACATCACAATAATCTAGTTGTGATGTTTTGAGGCTTCATAACTTAAATCCATTGTAGCATTATGGAATCCATAGTTCAGGGTTTCTCTATCAATTTTGAAAGACAGTTTTGCACAATATATTAGCCTGGGTTGGAAGTTGTGTTCTTAAAGCACTTCATTTCAAGCACTTCTGGTTTGTAAGGTTCCTGTTAAGAAGGCTGCTCTAATTCTAAAGGGTTTACTTTTGTAAATGTTTTCTTGCTTTTCTCTGACATTCTGTCCTTATGTTGGATTTTTGGGATTTTGACTCTGATGTGTCTTGGATAGTGATCATGGCTATTTAGGATTCTATATGCCTCCCTGATCTGTAAGTTAAATTTGTTCCCAGTGCTTAGAAATTTTTCTTCTATGATTTGTGTAAACAGGCTTTTAAAAATTGCCATTCATGCCATCTTCCAATTTTCACTAGTTTCAATTAATCTAAGGTAAGTCTTCTAATGATCTAGCAGCTGTTGTGTCCATTCTTATGATTTTATTTGAGACAGAGTCTCACTGTGTTGTTCAGGTTGGCCTTGAACTTACTAGGTAACCTAGGATGGCCTTGAAGTTGTGGTGCTCCTCTTGCCTTAGCCTCCTGAGTGCTGGGATCATAGTGTATGCCACCATGCTTGGCTGATTTTTTGTTGTTTTTAACCTGCCTCTGAATATTTGATTATCTGCACTAGCCTTATTTTCTAGTTCTGACATTGTGTCCCCACATTGGTCACTTCTGTTGTCTATGCTTTTAATAGAATTTTTAATTTGCTGGATTTGTTTGGTACCTTTTCATGGACTCAAATTCTTTGCTAAATGGGTAATTTATGTTTTGTGTCATTTTGTTTAGCTCAGCTAACTTTTTTTTTAGTGTCTTCTTTAATCTCATTAGTCATTTTGTTTATTAAGTCTATTATTTGTATAATTATATCATGTTTGAGCTCATTGAGTACTTTTTTTTTCATGGAGTACTTCATTGGTCTTTTTTTTTTTTTTTTTTGGCTTGCTTGTTTTTTATTACTTCATTAATTTAGCCACCTGTTTTTTTATGTCTTCCCCATCAGTGCCCCAAGGATCAGCTTTGTGGGAGTTGGGAGTTTTGGGAGGCATTTTATTACTTTGTTTCCTCATGTTTCTACTTTTATGCTGAAGGTTGAGAGTTAATTATAGTGGAATGAGTCTGTTGCTGGTATGGAGCCTCTCTTTACTTAGTGTCCACTTTCCAGTGATGTGAACTTGGCTTTTGTTTTTTACATTTTGGTGTTTATCTACCTCTTTAGCCTACTCTGTTTAATCAGATCAGACTGTTTAATCAGATCGGGCTGTTTAATAGTATCAGACTGTGTTGCCTACCTGTGAGTGAGGAGGCTTGTGGATCCAAAAGGCCCTCTTAGCCCACTTCCTGACTGCAAGCCTTGTTCTGGGCATGGCTAAATATATACCTTTGTCTCTATTCTAAGATCCAACTACCTTAGTTAATCTGGAGACGAGAAGGTGCAATGTAATTGGCTCAGTACCCAGTTTTCCAGAAATGAACTTCAGTAATGTCAATGAAACAAAGACAAATTAGATATTTGCATACAGTAAGAACCAATTAATAGCAACAGTTCTGCCACCATTGGCATAACAAAGAAATCAGCAACAATAATAGAGTCAAAGAAAAAGTAAATACATATTAACATATAGTAAATTATCTACTAAATGGAACAACTAAACTATAACTATAGAAAAGAAATCAACAATAATAGCATATGGTCAAATAGATGTCTAAAAATTAATAGTTTAATAGTAGTACTAATAAAAATGGAGGGCATAGGGAGGGTAAAAATGAAAGAAGTAAAATTTGAAAAATAAAGAAAAAGAAGATGATACCAAGGGGAGAAAGTTGAGAGAAACTGTGCAGTTAAAGAGTAAAGCAAAATTAACACAATTAGATAAGTACCACCAAAGAACAGATGAGAAAATGAAAAAGAAAAAGAAGAAAAAAGGACAAGACAATGTAAATGAAAGGAAAAAAAGACAAAGAAACCTCTCCAAACCCTCCACAAACCCAACAACAGAAAAGAAACAAATCTGGAAATTTCCTCTGTGTATTTGAATGAGTGGTTTCTTTCCAATGCCAGCAGTATCAGAATGCACCAGATATGTGGGAGGGATAGTGAGTCAGAACTAAATCAAATTTTGTTTCTACTTTCACTTTTTTGCATGTGAATGATGATTTCTGCTCCCTCCTTTCCTGTTGGATGTGGTCAATCAACGGTGTGATATTTCCCCAACACTGTTTTTGCTCCAGCCTCTGCCAATGTCTATATTTCTCTGTGCACCCCAAGGTACAGCTTTTCTCAACTAGCTTTACAGCCTATAAGTTTGTCAGGTCCCTTCTTTGCTCCAGAGGCTCCTCTGTCCATGCAGCCCAGGCTGTGATGGCCATCTAAACTGAGGCATATCCCTGGTCATATTGGGAGATGGGGGAAGCAAACAGACCTCTGAGCTCTGTGCTAGGTGTAGTCAGTGGGGTAGAGTTGGGGTGGGGGTCAATCAGTCTACTACACTTAATGCCAGCTTTTTCAAACCCACAGAAGCTCCCTCTGAAACCACAGCACACCAGCCTGGCTTCTCACCATAGAGGGTGGGACACTTGGGTCCTTCCTGGCCTGGGCTCACAGTTGTTTAAACTTCTCAGGTGGTCTGTTTCTAGTCCTTACCCTTTCTGCAACTGTCTCTTGTGGCCATCTCTCAATCAGTTACTCTGGTAAGGTTACCCCAGAACTTTGGTAGTGTAGTTGTTCTGTGACTTCTGTTTCCTGGAGTAGCTCAGTGTTGAACAATTAACCTATTCCCCAAATGGCTCCTGATTAATCAGTCTCAAATATGGCAGGTACTGCAATGGATCTCTTCTTCAACTTTAGCCTACCATGCAGAAGGAGTCACTTTCAGAGTAAAACCTTACACTATATTTGTAGTTTACCATAACAGAGCTTTGTGGGGGCTTACGCTGCTGCCCTGGTCCAATGTTCCTTCTTGGGGCTACTCCTACTCTCCGGGCTTACTTTACATTTTTGGAGTCAGGTCCCCTCCCCAGGAGCCAGGATTAGTGTTCCAGCCTACTTCCTTCTTTTCCATGCGTTGTCATGAGTTTCCAGTTTCTCTGTGATTTCTAGTTTTCATATTGGCTTTTTCTTGGTTGCTATAGCTTTTCTTCACTTTCACTTGGCTAAGTTTTTGTTTTTCAGGTGTCACAAGTCCAGGTCCTGGAGAGACTGTGATATGCTGCTGGACTTTCTGCCACCACCTTTGGCTTCTCTTCATATTCTGATTTTTATCTAGACTGTGATTTTTATATTGTAATGATTCGTTTGTTCTACTTTCATTGCATTTCTATTCAAAGTTATTCATGCTTTAAACAACACTGTATAACTATCGGTTTATGAAAACATTATGAAATCATATAAATCAAAGTTCCGGTTGAGATGCTAATTAGTTTTTCATGGTACAATCTATGTCTGTTGTTTGCTATATTTTATGTACTAAGTGTTGCTAAGTATTATTTTTACTTCTATACAGACCCTTGAGACATAGGTAAGTTTAGCAAAGGAATAAACAATTCTGGGTTAATAGAATCCAAAAGAAGGGTGAGACCCAAGATCCAAGGTCATGTGCCCTGAGTCATGCGCATGGCCCTTCCAGTACTATGACTACTTTATTTGTAGATTTAGCAACAATATCTAACTTGTCTCTCATAAAACCAGCATTTCACTGAGTACCTGGAAAAGATAATGAGAATGGCCAATAAGTAGAAAATGCCTGATGCTACCATTTGATTGGCTCCGTTTTTATTAGAAGCAAAAATGTGCATGTGTGGCACTTCCAGAGGTGTTTTCATCCTTCCTTATTTTATTAGTTTTGGATAGAAACATTACAAAACCTCTAAGTACACGAAAAGCTTCATAACTCCAGAATTCTTGGGGAACAGTGGTCCTCGTGCTTTCTCATTCACTCTGTTTTGTGGATAAGATGGATTGAGGTTTGGCTGGGTCAGCTGGTTTAAGCATAGTGCCCACAACATCATAGGCTTCTTTCTATCTGTAGCCATAGATTTCATTGTTAATCTCTGCTACTCATCTGAACAAAGCTTGTCACAAAGAAGTCATTGAATATCCTTGACCTGTCTGGATTACCAATTCAGGCATGAATTTTGAAGAGTGATTTTTGTTTTTAGTGTTTTAGATAGCATTACTTCTGTGATGTTATTCCTTTCAAAAAAGATCTCTTTGTTTCCTCTATGCTGTCATCTATCACAGGAAGGTTATGCAGAGTGAGTTTATATATTTGAGAATAAGTACATTGTCAATTAAAGTAGTGGTAACCAGAGGCACATTAGCTTGGCTGATAGGGTAACTGTGGTAGGCAAATAGGTTCCTAAAGATGCACATGTCTTAATTCCTGGAAATCAAATATTTTATGCCACATAGCAAGGAGAAATTAGGGTTGTTGATGAAATTAAGGCTGCTAATCAGCTAAACTAGAAATATGGAGATTATCCTGGATTACGTGGCTGGGACCAACGTCCTTATAGTGGAAGACAGGAATCAAAGAAGGTGTGATAAAAGGCAGAAAGGGTCTAAGATGTTCAACTGCTGGCTTAGAAAAACAAAGGAAGCTATGAACCAAGAAATATGGGCAGTCTTTAGAAAAGACTAGAAAGTGAATTCTCTCTTAGAGCTTCCAGAAAAGAATCCAGTCCAAACCTTGATTTTAGCCTTGTGATACTCATTTCAGATTTATGAGCCCTAGAACTATAAGACAATAAATTTGTGTTGTTTAAATCATTAAATTTAGGATAACTTATGATGGTACAACAGGAAACTAATATAACATTTAATAAGATTGACAAGAGAAGTGCTCCAAGTAAAAGCTCCACAGCTCTGCCCCACATTTCTGTTGTCCCAAGAGGCCCTTCCTTTCTGGAGAACCTCAGAGGAGGGCTTTGGGGTCCAAAGTTGAAATGAGAAGCACGCCTTGATCTACACAGGCATAAACAATCACTGTTTTAACCCTTTATACTTTTAAAATTCTTTTTATTTTAAAAATAAAAGGAAGAAAACCTTAACAGACAGACAACCTTTTACAAAAAACCCTTTGTATTTTAACCAATGGTGGATCTACAGTCATATGAACAGTTTAAAGATGATTTGAGGGAGAAGAAATGCTGATTTCCTTAGAGTTAGTCAATAAAAATTAAATGTATCTTTACTCTTGCAGGTTTGGGAGACATCGTCAATAATTAGTATTTAGGATGGCAGATGGGATAAAAGGAACTCCCTCTTAGCTGCTTGGGTTCCATAAGAGACTGGGACTTTTAAAGTCCAGAAAAGTGGAAAAGGTCTTGATAATTCTCAAGGTGGCCTCCTCTGGGGTGACTTCTTGACCAGGCCCACAGTGCTGCTCAAAGGCAGCGGGCTTTGCCAACAACTCCGCTTCTTCCAGGCATGCTCAACCACAGCAATCTTTGCTAGGGCTTCCACCACATCGCACCTGGTGCTGCTTTTTTTTTTTTTTTTTTTTTTTTAAAGTCCCCAGCACACCTGTCTCCATCCAAGAGCCTGACATCAAAATGCACTGCCTTGAAGAGATACTGGCTTTGCTGCTTCTCCATTGTAAATTTCTACTCGCCTTCCCTGTCACAGCTGAGCCATCTATGCTTAGGGCATTTGATTACTCACATCTCTACTTTTTCGTTGTTGGATGGTATCCTAATTCTCTGAATGTCCCTAGACCAAGGTGGAAAATCAGCCCTGTGAGCTAAATTCAAACTTCTGGCTTCTTGTTGATTTTCTGTGGTGTGTACAGTGACATCCTGCACAAAGTTTGGAATATGAATTAATTGCTGGATTTCCAAGTGAAGATTTGATTTAAACGTGTCTGGGTTTTATTGAGAATCCAGCGGATCTGGAAGGTGGGATCTTTATTCTTCCTGGCAACAGTCAGGGTGTATTGAGCCAATGGCTGGCATTTGTTCTCCACAGCTATACTCTCTTCATCTTTCTCTGTTGTAGGCCTTTTGCTGAGACCAAGATCACTTATTTATCTTATGCCAGGTTCACATTACTCATTTACATGATCTTTCTAGCCTTTACCGGTCTGAGAGTTTATAAACTATGGGCTACAATTTTTGTATACCTGATAACTGTGTGTATCTTTAAATTCATAAACAAAAAATACCTCTGTCTTTCCTGTGGGTCATGCAGAGAACTTCAGTATCGTAAACAAAGACCTGGCTACCAGTGTGGTTAGGCATTGGCAGCAGGAATAAGAAAAGCAGGACTGCTTTTCACAGACTGTCTAGCAGCAAAAACAAAGCCTAGATGCTTTCTCAGTTGATCACCTTGTTATATGATGTTATCAATAAGTCATTCCACCAGACTATGATTTCTGTGATGACAAGGGTAATGGGTAACCCACGGCATGGTTTATTGAGACGTGATAGGCATGTTTGTTGGGTGAGCAAATAGAGAATGTGAATATGGTAGCTTTCTGCCCCTCCATGGCAGAAAAATAAGACGTGGGCATCTTGATTGTTGAAAACAATTTATCTAGTGAGGTGAAAATAGGTCCAGTTATACCAAACTGATTCTGAATTTCATAAAGGCAGCACTCAGGGATTTATATTACAGCTTGTGCCTAAACAAAACAAAACAAAAAAGTGCAGTATGATTTGAATTGATTTATAAAATCAATAAGCTAGAGAAAGCCCTACACATTCTTGCTGACTCCTCCATAGTGTCATGGTTTGAAGGGAGACATGTTCACAGGGGCTGAAAATAACGGCATGATGCCAGCACAGATCCTCTTTGCAGCACCTTTGCCCCAAACTACACCACATGACTGTTTGATCTACCCTGCCTTTTACACAGCATAATTTTAATGAGGAAGCAAACCCAGGAACTTACCTTCTTCCTCTGGTTTTATGTCAAGAAAAGAAGGTGGAAATAGTACGTTTTTTTAAATTGTTTATGGCAATGGTGTAAAAAGACATTCTTTGTCTTCACTGATTTCTACTGTTCAACCCTTACTTTGCCTGAAATAGTTCTGTTTGAGATTTCTTCCTAGAGTCCTCCCTATCTGTCACGAAAGTTATAAATCAGATTGGCCAAAGTGGAGTGCTGCCATAATTTGCTGGATATTTCAGGCAAATATCTTGGTGGAGGAATTGGGAGCAATGCTATAGGAGAGGAGTGTTTGATCTTTCCATGATTCTATGGTGGTGTGAACCATAAAACATGGAAGGATGGAATTGGGAGGCACCTCTGTGACGTCCTAGCTGACACCTGAAGTTTGAAGACAAACACATGAAGCCTGAGAAGGTCAGTGCCTCTGCTAATGTTATTCCTCCAATTAGTGGAGGCTCAAATTTTGGAAACTAGACTCCTAGGCCCCCTGATTTCTCATTAGGTGATTTTTCACTACTTGTTTTTTATTGTTTTTATTTTTTTGAGGGGAGGTGGAATTATTTTTGTATCTCAATCTTCTTTTCTCCCATAGTTGCAAATTTAGTTTCTTAGAATTGGAAAATTATTCTTCTACAATTCTTTTTTCCCTCTAAAATGAAGTTAAGCGACTCATTTCAGATTTTTTTGGATATGTACCTCAACTTCCCATATGAGTGCTGAGTTTGATGAGTTTTGGCAGATGTGCTCAGCTGCATGACCACTGTACCATACAAGGTGCAGGACATTTTCATCACTCCAAAAGGTTTGTTCCTTTTTCCAGTCAATTTTTTTCTACCTTTGTGGTGGTTAATTTTATCCATCAATTTAACTGGGCTAAGCAGTGCCCAGATAGCTGGTAAAACATTATTTCTGGGTATGTCTCTGAGAGAGTTTTGAGAAGATATTAATATGTACACTGTTAAACTGAGTAAACAAGATTCACTTTATGAAGGTGGATAAGTATCAGCAAATCTATTAAAGGTTGAACAGAATACAAAGGCAAACAAAGGTTAATTTCTCACTGTCTCTTAATCTTTCCCCTCTTCCTTGAGCTAGGTTACCCATACTTTTGCTTTTTAAGCTTTTGACTCTGGCTTTTAAACCAGCAGCCCGTTGATTTTCAGGCCTTTGGTCTCAGGTTGGTAGTTATATCTTTGTCTTCTTTGGTTTTACACTTTACAGATGGCATATTGTGGAACTTCTTGGCCTCCATAATTGCATGAGCGAGCTCACATAATAAATTTCTTCCACATCTAAATATATCCTACTGATTCTGTTTCTCTGGAGAATCCCAAATAGTACACCTCCTAATCACCATAGATTAGTTTTGGTCTGTTTTTGCATTTCACATAAACAAAATTTTATGGAGTGTACCCTTTGTGCTTGGCTTCTTTCTTCCAACATGGAGATTGGCAATTTTTTTCTGTAAGGGACCAAATATAGATCTTTTTGACTTTACAGTTCATTTAGTTTCAACTCTGCCATTGTAGCAACAAGGCAACCACAGACAATATGGAAAAGAATCGGCATGACTGTCTTCCAATAACGGTTCATTTACAAAGTAGATGTTGTTCGAGATCGGAACTGTGGGGTTTAGTTTCCCAATGCTTGGCTTAACACAATATTTACTATATACCTTTGTTGTTTTATGTATTAGTATTTCATTCTTTTTATTACTTAGGATTAGTTTTTAGTATGAATATACCACAAATTGTTTATCCATTCTTCTGTTCATGAACATTTGGGCTGTGTCTAGTTTTTGGCTATTATGAGCACAACGGCTATAAATATTCTTATGTAAGTATTTTTGAGAACATATGTTTTCATTTCTCTTGGATAAGTACCTAGAGGAGGACTCTTGGGTCATAAGGGAGATAAATGTTTAAAGAAACTGCCAAATAGCTTTTCAGAGGGGTTGTACTGTTTGCCACTTTTTCAGTGATGTACAAGAGCAATACTGATTCCCTCTCCTTGCTAATGAATTTGATGTGATTAACCTCTTAATTTCAGCTTTTCTGATGAATTTAGTGCAGTCCCTCTTTGAATCAGACTCTGTCCTTCATGCTTATTCTTTAATTTGGTATTTTTTACATAACTTTTAGCTCTATTTCTTTCCCACAGTACATCTTATACCTACATCTGAAGTTTTCAGTATCTCCCAGTCTACTTCTAACCTTGTCTCATTTTTTTTTTTAACCAAGCAAAAAGTCTTATTTTGGCTTAATTGCCCAAGTGACTTCCTGCTATATATGTCTTCACCTGAGCTTGGGGTCACAATCATACTAAACAGCCATCTTGTCGTGCCACCTTTATCTACTGGTCTCTTGTTTCATGGAGACTTTTTTCCTAAATGCAATTAATACATGACCAACCCGAATTTTCTGTGGATATGGTCCTCAACTTTCTATAACTCTAGAAAGAACTTCTCTCACATACTCAGTTGCTCCTGCACATTCTAGTAACTCATTATCTACTCCTTAATCCCATAATTAAAATTCTCGAGACACAATTTCTCTGGCACAAACAGATATGGCAATTTAAACCCTTTATCAAGGAAGTAACCAAGAGTGGCTTTCCTGAGAGACGGTTTTCTTAGACAACATTAGAAAAGAGTTCCAGGAACATAGGAAGTGTTTGTAGACAGAGAAAGCTGGAGGGAGTAGGGTGGGCTGCAGGGAGGTAGAGCATGTTATAGTGTGGGCCAAGTTCAAATATGCATGGATCTGGATCTTAGCAAACTGGACAAACTCTTCCTCATTTTTCACCCATTGTTCCTCATTCTTCAACCTTCCACTCATTTTTCCTGTTCAGGATTAAATAGCTGCCCCTTTGACTTAGCTGTAAAGGAAGGTTTTAGCCCTCCTAAAACTCATCTATTCTCTTCCTCCCAACTGAGTTAAGTTTCAGTTGCCTGGTGACTCCATATTGCTTACTGGCTGCCTCTATAGCTATATCTGTAGCTGTCTCCTAAACAATACCCATGCAATGGTTGTCCTTGGTCATCTTTATTTCCTCTAGAGGGCAGTTATTCTGTCCCTCCCTTTCCAAGAAACTACTCAGGCAAATGTATATATTCCAGAGTTAATGTCCAATAACTCTTCCTGGGAATATTATTTGCGATTCAATTAGAACAAGATAGTAAACCAAAACAATGGTGGAAGACTGAGTGAAATCTTTTCTGGAGTTAGATTGGGCCAAAAGAAAGAAAGCTAATAAAGTTATATATATTAGAGTTATCAGATACTTGAGAAGCTGGCATATTATTTTTATATTATATATATTCTGATTTACAGAAGAAGACATGCCCAGACCTCTTCAAATTACAAATTACTCAAGTCTACAGTCAGCCAAGTCAATGCGTTAAGACAGATCACCAGGAAGATTCACAAAGATAGCATCATGCGATTGCTGTTATTTTCAATATTTAGAGATGAACAGAGGGAATGTTGGGGACTTGGAGTCCTAAGACTGTGTTGAATCTTAGCTTTGTTACAAAATAGCTATAGGAAAATCACATAATACCTCTGTTTTAGTTATCTCTTGCTGTGTTATAAACTACCTAGAAAGCTTATGGCTTCTGACAAAAATTCTTTATTAGTTCACGATTTTGGGGGTCAGGAATTTAACTGTGCTTAGCTGGGCAGCTCTTCTGCTGAGCTTCCTCAGGCTTGCTCAAGTGACAGCAGTCAGTGGGGGATCTGGATAGTCCTAGACGGTTTCACTCACCTGCCCGCTGGCTGGTGGCTGGGCCTCTCTCTTCATCTAAACTCTCATCTTTAAGAAGGCTAACCCAGGCTTCCTTGTGGTAGTCTCAGGACAACAGTAAAGATGGAAACCGTAAGGACTCTTGAAACTGAGGCTTGGAGCTCTAACAGTGTCATTTCTTTTACTTTCTTTTTCTTTCTTTTCTTGTCAAAGCTAGTCACCAAGACTGCCCAAACTTAGGTCATGGAGAAATATGAGTTGTAATAGGAAAATACAATATTTAAACTTAAAAATTTATTACTCTCAAAATACTCCCTGACACTTTGAACACAACCCATCATTCTTACCACTTTCTGAAGCAGTTCTGAAAGTGCTCTTTTGTGAGTGTCTTTAGTTGTCCTGTTGTGGCTGTCTTGATGTCCTGAATTCATTCCAACCATTTATCTTTCATGGTAATTTTGACTTTGGGGAAGAGCCAGAAGTCATATGGTGCTGGATCTGGTGAATAAGCTGGATGAGGACCCACCGCAGTGTTTTTAATGAGCCTGCCTTTCCATTGGATGGCACTTATCAGCAGCGTTCATCACATTTTTGATCACATTTTGTAAAGACAGTCACGAAAGAGGACTTGCAGAACTACTTCAGAAAGTGGCGAGAATGTCAGGATAAGTGTGTTCAGTGTGAGGGAGAGGATTTTAAGGGGGACTAATTGCACTGTATTTTTAACTATAATAATGTAAAAATTTAAATATTCACCTTGTATTATGTTCATGTCTTTTTTCCATCTTCTGTTGGAAGAAATAACAGGGTCACATTGCAAAGGGATTGTTTTGTGTATACAAAGGGAAGAAATTTTGGGGTATATATTGCAATCTGCCCCACTTTCTAAAGCTTGGTTTATAAATTTGTAAAATGGGGCTAAAACTCCCAACAGCAGGTCAAGATTCTCAGATTTTGCTTCTGGCTCATTTTCTTCCTCTTCTCTATCATTCTTTTTTCTTTAAAGGTATGCCTTAAGACCTCTGTCCTATCCCTCTATGATTTCTTCTAAAGCTATCTCATCTATGCAGGCATTGACAAACTTTCTCTGTAGAGAGCTAAATAATAAATATTTCAGTCCCTTTGTCACAACTACTAACTATAACTTTGTATTATAACAAAAAAAGCAGTTATGGGCAATCTATAAATGAGTAAATGTGGCTGTGTTCCAACAGAGCTTTGTCTGTAAGAACAGGTAGTGGACTAGTCCCTCGTCTATACCAGGGATGCTGCTTACCATCCACCTGCTCAAGACTTATTTGTCTATGTCCATTCCTAGCAGTTGCTGTCATTGCAACTGGAGTAATTTCCAAAACTGATTTGATCACATTTGTCAATGGCTAAAAGCCCTCCAGTGCTCTCTGTTGGTCTCAGAGCAGAGATAAATCCTGTGCATGGTCCGCAGGGCCCTGTAAGATCTCACTTCCCTTTCCTGCTCTGAGCAACACTTCTAGGCATCTTTTTTCCCAGATTCACCAGAAAAAGTAAATATACTTGCTTTGTTCATTCTTGCATTCCTATTGCTTATTGCAGAAGATGTCTAATAAATATGTGTTGAATGAATACATAATTAAGTGATACACTATATGTGGAAACATTTAGAGTGTTATAAACACATAGTTGGTACTCAGCAGATGGTTTTAAAGTGGGTTAGGTAATGCTCAACAGAATCAGTATCTAGTTGTCCTCTGAAGCTGAAAATACTCAGAGCTTTAAACTCAGGTTTATGCACAAGAAAAATGATCCCAGATCTATAATCAGCTCTGTATTGACTCGGCAATCACATTCTTTTACCCTCAGGAAATTTAAGATTATTAAAGAAAATAAAAAATAAATGCCAATTCAGGAAGTTCTTTGCTTGTGTCACTTTGTTTTCTAATTTTAAATCTTATTAGTTTAAAGTGATAATAAAAAAAGCCATTTGGAGACAGGACAATATTATCACATCTGGAGAAACTTAATAAGATTAGGACAAAGGCTCTATTCTCTTCTTAATGCACATGTGCAGTTCTCATTAACTTTTGTATTATCTTGAGAAAAATATTAGAAAATGTCATGCACCATAAACATTCTGCACAAAGGGGGTTAATAGGTACGTGTAGTATTAATGCAGATGTTAAACATTAACTATGGTAAGTGCTCTCTAATAGCTATTGTCCATGGATAATTAATGCAAACCAATTTCCACAGTACTCATAAGAAAATATAAATATAAGACACCAGTATGCATTATGGACAATTCCAAATAATTTATAGAAGACTTTTTAAGATTCATAAATCCAATACCTTGCTGATTAGGTGAATCCTTACATAATTTCTATAAAATGTAAACTGGCCTCCAAGAAATCACTTCTAAAATTCTCTATTTATGAAATAATAAAGGTTGGGGTACACATATGTCTTTGTAATACCAATGTGTCTTGCTTTATATCTATATGGAATTAAGCTTTCCTCTGCACATAAAACAAGAGAATTGTGTATACAGAATGTGTTTTTCATCTCTACTCATTTTGGGTCAAATCATGCCTTGTCCACTGGAATTCCAAGCTTGTGTGTTTTTAATGCTTATGTGAAGAAACTGTAATTGTAAATATTAACAAGCCAGATATGTGAATGTGTATGTTTGTGTATGGTGTTCAAAAACTAAATAATGATGTTGTCATATATTCTGATGTTATGTTTATCTTTTTTAGTCTTAAAATTTCCCTTTCTTTTCAAAATGCTGTGTTTATTTGTCATTTGTTTAAAATAAAATAGCAGCCCATTAGTGGCAGGTGTGAAAATGCACCACCTGCTTCCGCTTCAGAAGGGAGCCACTGCCAAGGCCGAGGGGTGAGGTTAGTGGATGACTTCCAGCCCTTAGCTGACTGGTGGCTTTGCTCTTGAGGGTCAGCTCTTCCTGGGAAGCAAACCCATAGCTGGTGGCACTGCAAGATGGTGACAGAAGGGCCTACTTCCATCCTGAGTGGGGTTCTTTCAGCTCAAAACTTTTGTTCCCTAGTGGGTAGAGGAAGAGAGACTTTAGTAAAGCCTGATGTCTTCTGTGCCCCATCTTGCCTCTTTTCCTTTCCTGGATTCTGCTCCCTGAAAAGCCTTTTGTTTCCCTAACTGTGCTTCAGGTCTTCATGAGAGAGGCCAAATGACGTGCTGATTTCCTGGTGCATCTCTGCATAGGCTACAAATGGGATTCTACTTTATTTTATTTTAATTTTTTGAGATAGGGTCTTACTATGTAGTTCATGCTGGCCTTGAATTCACTATATAGTCCAGGATGACCTCAAACTGGCAGTGATACTCCTGCCTCAGCTTCCCAAGTGCTGGGATTAAAGGCATATGCCACCATACCCAGCTCTACTTTATTTAAAAAAATGAAAAATAATAAAATGTAGCATTTTAAAATTTAATTTAATTTAATTTTTTGTTTGTTTTGAGATGGAGTCTTTCTAGGTAGTTTAGGCTGGCCTTGAGCTCACTGTGTAGCCCAAGCTGTCCTCAAACTTGAGGCAATCCTCCTGACTCTGCCTCCAAGTGTTGGGATTACAGATGGTATGCCACTGAGCCTAGCAAACACAGCATTTTGAAAAGGGGAAATTTAAGGTTAAAAAAGAATATTCATCAGGACATATAAATACAAACATTACTATGTCATTGTTTAGTTTTTGAACAAAATGCCATACAAAAATGACAGATATAAAGTTGGGATCTGACTCAAGATGATAAAATTAGAATTCATTACTTAAACAAAGCATGATAATACCATACTTTGAGCTACATAGGATGAAGTGATAGAAAAGTGAGAAAGGAGGGTCAGTTCATTTTCTAAGACATGAAGATATAGTGATGATGAGGAAATCGACAATGAAAATAGCTTTTCTTAACAATGCCCAGAACATATAGGTAAATGCTACTCCAAACATTTTAAAATGGTTGTAAACTCTGTCACACTTGAAACATATGGAGAGGTACAGATTTTTATTGTTAAGTAAGTAAATCCCTAAAAATTGTTAAGTAAAGGCCAGGAAATGCATATCTTTAACATATATTTAACACTAAAATACATAGTATCCACCTAGCTCAATAATGTTTTTATTGCTGGGACAGAAGTCCTGCAATTCAAAAGAGGAGAATCTTATTTTGGCTCAAGGTTTCAGGCCATGGTTGGCCAGCTTCCAGGCAGAAATGGCCTGGCAGAGGGACGTGGCAGAGGAAAAGTTCCTGGCATGCAGGAAGCAAAGAGTAAAGGAAGGAGCTGGGCACTGAGCTACATGCTCCCTGGTCATGTCTCCAGTGATCCATCTGTTCTGACGAGACCTCCACCTCTTAACAGCACATTTACCTCTGACCATGTCAGTGGGTTAATTCATTGATGAGTATAACACTCCCAGTGATCCAATCATCTTCAAAAAGCCAAAGCTTAAACATATGAGGCTTTTGGGGGTCATTCTAGATCTAAATCATAATAGCGTATGAACAAAAGCCATGTTAGCTTCAGCTAACATAAAAGCTAAGAAATCGAATGTTGGCTGGGCATGGTGGCGCATGCGTATAATCCCAGCACTCGGGAGGCTGAGGCAGGAAGATCATTGTGAGTTCGAGACCAGCCTGAGCACAAAGTGAGCGCAAGGCCAGCCTGAACTGCATATCAAGACCATGTCTAAAAAAAAAAAAAAAAAAAGTGGGCCAGGGATATAGGTCAGCAGCATAAATGCTTACCTGGCAAGCCTGAGGTCATGAGTTCGATTCCCAGTACAAAAAACCCACCTAAATATATAAATAAATAAATGAATGTTGGAAGGTATTCATTAAAACAGCATCCTACTTGCAAAAATGTTAAACTTACCAAAGACCATTAATTTCACAGACTACACTTTGAGAAACACTGCTATGTTCAGTGCACCTTACTGAACACAATTTTAATAGTTTTGAGGTAAGGAAGAGATCAAAATACAATAAAAATTCATCTGTAATGCATAACTGAGGAAGGAAACAATGGGGAAAGAAAAAGACAGACAAGGCTCCTGGTAACGACGGGAGAAAAAGTAACAAAGCAAGTATGCATATGTTTGCAGTTACTTTAAATAGTTTCAAATATTTTCATACAAACCCCCTTTACTGTGATGCACTTGCAATGCTGGCACAATGTACAGTAAGTTGAAACATGTGTGCAATACCATCAGTTCATGTGGAAGAGGCAGGCAGGAAAAATAGTTGATTAAGTATGCTGTTTGGAGGGCAGTACTGGAGGGGTAGTATTAACCCCTTGGCCGTCAACACCAAGTTCCATGGCTATGTTATAGAAAAAATGTGTGTGTGTGTGTGTGTGTGCGTGTGTAGGGGTGTTCACCTATAAGTACATCAAAGATGATAGAAAGGCTTCCCTGTACAGGTGAGCTTTGGCATATAAATTTTATTTGTTTCAATCTTATTTCAAAACAAAATGGTGCTTTTGCTTTATCATAAAACAACAAAACTTTCCAAGGTTTGAGTAGAGAAGGGTTTCTGCAAGAAATTCTCTAGGAAGGAAGGATGGAAAGAAGGAAGGAAGGAAGGAAAGAAGGAAGAAGTGATTACCAATCAAGAGGCTCTCTAGCCAAACTGTAGTCAGGCTTCCCTAAACCCTTTTGTGACTGGGATCTGTCCTTTGTTCTTTTCCTCAAGAGCAAGAGCCTAAATTGGCTTAGTCAGAATCCCCGACCATTGACACCAGGTCACCTTGATGTCTGGTCAGGTCCTTCTCCTCCACCATCTCCTCCACCAGGTGATGCCTCCTCGTCCTGGCCTTGTTTTGTAAGAATCCTGTCAAATCAGTTTAGCCGCAGTTTCTCTTAACTGATTTATTCTTTGTAACTGGCCTATTCTCTTTAACAGTTTTGTATACACTGACATCTTGCTCTTGGACTCTGAGCAAGCTCTCTCCCCTGTTTCAAGCTTCATGACAGTAGTCCTTTTTTGGGATATGGTTTGCCTTACTATCCTTAATAACTATCAGAGTCATTTTTTCTTTAGCAACACATAGTCCAGGTTCCTATTCCTGTTCACTTAGTGTTTCCTTAATTAGATATATTTTTATCACCTTTACTCACCCTTCCCCCAATGCTCAGATCTTTCTTGTGTAGCCATGATTGCTAATCATTATTTAAAGTTGTCATTATTTATAATGGACACTTGGCCATTGAAACTTTGTTACATTTTGGATATGGAACATCCTCCAAAAGCTCATGTATTGAAGGGTATATAGGAACCCCAGTCCTTTGTCTCCCTCACATTCTGCCATGATGTGAGCAGCTTTCTTCTGCCATGAGGTCCTGTCCCACCACAGACCTAAGAGCAACCAGGCCAAGCAAACATGGACTAAACCCTGAAACTACGAGCCAAAATAAATCTTTCTTCCTTCATCTTACATCTTCTGTCACAGTAGTGGAAAGCTGGTGAACACATCCACTTACTTTGGTTCATTGTACTTTCATATTGTTAATTCATTTATTTTTTGTATTACTGGAAATTGAACCCAGTGGCTTCACACTGAGGTACATCCCCAGACCTTTTTAAAAACATTCTTTTAAAATTTTGAGACAGGGTCTTGACAAGTCACTAAGATGCCTAGATTAACCTCAAAGTCAAGATCTTTCTGCCTCAGGTTCCTAGAATGGTATGAATACAGGAGTTTGCCACCACACCCAGCTTCTGCTATGCTTTAATATTGTTTATTTGCATTTGTCCTTTGCAGCTGGTGATCCTCACTATCACGCCTCTTGGGTCAGTGGCACAGAAAGGGTCTTAGTAGAGCCAGTCCAAAGATAACTGAACATAACTCAAAGCTGGTATTCTAAATGATTTTATGAAATAGACAACTCTCATTGGTGAGCAAGTGACAGATGTGTGGACACCTCCTGCTAGGCATATCATCATAGGAAATAAAGACTGAAGACTAGTTGTCAAAGTGTGGTTCTTTCCACTCTGAGGATACCTTTTTAACACAATGTGATCATGCTCATCAGCTTGGGGAAAATCCCTGAAATCAAAGAAGAGTCAAGGTGTGGTGACAGGGCTGGAAGGAGGGAGAACATAAAAACAAAGCAGTGTAGGGCAGGGAAATTAAGGACAGCAATTGCTATGGTATGAATGTTTGTCACACTCTACCCAATTGTGTGCTAAAATCCTATCCTCATCCACCCAAATCCTTTGCTGAAATCCTACCTTCAAAGTGATAGCACTGGGCTTGAGGTGTTTAGCGGGTATTAGGTTGTCTTAGTTACTTTTCTCTTGTTGCTGAGACAAAATACCTGACACCCAGGATTAAGGAAGGAAAGGTTTATTTAGCTCACAGTTTGTGGAGGTGTCAGTCCATATTTGGCTGGTTCCAAGGCAAAGTGGTACATAGCAGAGGGCAACAGTTCATGGTGGTGGAAAACAGGAAAGGCAGCAAGAGCAAAAGGGTAGAAGGAAGCAAGCAGCCTCTTTCCCTCCCTTACATTGTATGCAAACTACCTGCCCCAGGGTTGGTGTAGCACTCATACCCATGAATCAATCATAAACTCTAGAAGCCAACCCCCTGACTGCATGAGGCTTTGAGGGGACATCCAGACAGAAAACATAACACAGGTCGTGAGATCAGAATCTTCATGAGTGGAATTAGTGTGCTTACAGAAGAGACTCGAGAGAACTAACTTGTTCCTTCTGCCCTGTGAAGATAGAACTAGAAGGTACTATCTGTAAGCCAGAAAAAAGGCCTTTACCAGACACCTCACATACCTGCACTTTGACTTTGGACCTCCCACCCTGCAGAACTGTGAGCAATAAATTCTTGTCTATAAGCTACATAGTTTATGGTATTTTGCTATAACAGAGTGAATAGACTAAGACAGAGATCTTTCTATGAGGGACTTCAGAAATAAGTGATTGCATTCTGATCATTCTTTCTCTTTCCAGTGGCTCCTGAGGAAATGAACTCATTGGCCAAGACTGGGTCTTTTGTTAAGGTATACCATTTATGAATTATCTGAAGGTGTACTTGTATTTCCCTTGTAAATTAAATCTCTTTCTACAAATTATGGCTGTTAGATCAATAGGGTTAGTAGGGGGTTAGAGGGAATAAGAGGAAAGAGGTGAATGTATAATTTCTCTACAATGTAAAGGATAAATGATAATATGAAGAATGCATATTACTTAAAGAAAAAGCCAGGGCCCTTTGAACCTTTGTAAGATGCTATCAGAATTGCAAATAGAAATTACCTAATTATTTTGAAGAATATTCTGAGTCTTCCTTATGGTTTAAAAAGCATCACTGGGTTGGATACACATGTCAAAGATAAATTATAAACTTTCTGTTACCATAGTAAATGAGATGTTGCTGTGGGTGATGGGTCCCAAATGGGTTTCTAGGTTCTTGTGTGGTGAACAAAAAGTTGGATATGACATGTTACCAGGGTCTTGGTCTAGCTCCAATCTCTTAAATGAGTGGACAGTGAATGGCTTAAATAAAAGAGACAATGGTATGATTTTGGGGGCTCCAGGAAGTTCAGAACTCTCTCTTTGCAGTAAAAACTTTCTGGGAGCAAAGACAAAGAACTTCTCCAGACATCCTGTATTTATTCCACAGATTTGGGGTGCAGGAAGAGGTGGGTATGAAAGCCCAAAGCCTGCAAAGTTGGAACAAGGGCAGTAAATTTTGCCAATGAAGAGCACTGTTTGATCTCTAAGACTGGCAGCTTTATTGCTCTGGAATAGGGAGTGTCAGCAGCTCATGTCCTCGGCTGCCTCAGCTGGGTGTTATCTTGACTTCAGAGGACCATGGAGATGAGCTTTCCCAATACTGCCAGAGGTTCCTGTGTTCAGCAACTTAACCCTGTACAGCCTCGTCTCCAACAACATGTGACAGCAAGGAACAAGCAACAACGTTTAATTTAGGTGATAGCACACAGACTGAGTAGGCTCGTACCAGCGGAAAGGAAAATGGCACCACTACCAAATGCGTTAGGTGTAAGAATTTAATATGTTGTACAGGGTCACAATGATGGCAAACCTTTTAGAGATGAATGCCAAAGCTGCAACCCCAAACTCACTTATTTATTGTAAAATGCCAATGTTGTAATTAAATCTGAATGCTGAAACTTTGGTTTAGAAAAACCAACTCATCAGTTAACACCTTTTGTCTTAAAAGATAAATAACATGCATATAATTGGTTCCCCACTACTTGTCTAGGGTATTACCCATTGGGTCTTTCAAAGCATGACAGGATGCAGAGTCTTGCTAGCTATATCTATAGCATATGTCTTGTCCCATAATTCACTGTTATAATTGGATGTATGAGATGTAGTCCATATGCATGAAACTTCAATAAGCTCTGAGTGTAGAAGTGTTGGTATAGGTCATGCCAGAGGATCTGACATGCATGTGTCTTCTCTCTACCTCCTGATAGTAGGCCTTGGGATTAAGGTGGTGGTGGGGTTGGCTCTGGGCATTTCCCAGGTTCAGGTGAGTGGAGGAAGTGGTCCATCAGCCTCAGTTGTATTATCTACATTACAAGTCAGTTAGTGAGTCAAATGCAAAGTCATAATTTATTCTGAAAAGGACAGTAGGGAGGGAAAATAATCAATGGACAATTTTTCTTTCTAACTTTGGGGTCCTATATAAGGCAATTTTATCTTTTAAGGTGTCAGACAACTTATTTAGAGTCATTAAATGCAAGCTTCACCTTTTTCTTTGCATAAATATGCAATACTATGAGATATAGTCCTGTAAGTGTAACTTAGACTGTTGCTTCAAGTACTGATACCTGAATTTATGCTTTTCTTTTAAGAACAGAAAGTAATAATGAACTGTTATATGTTCCCATTAGCTGCTTAGTAATATCTACAGGGGAAAGTGTTTAAGAGGGAAAATATGACTCAAGTATTGTAACAGAAAATGACCCCCACAGCCAGTATACTTCAGTTTCTTAGTTGCCCAGGTAATAGTTCCTGTTGCAGTTCTGGTTGCTTTTGGTTCTTAGAAACAGTTGGTCACTGTGATGCGTAGCTGGTCACTATGATGCATACTGTAAGAACCAGTCCCCAACTGACAAACCATTCTGTCTCTGTACTTTCTGCCTGCTTATCCCATGTAAGCTCTAGACCACCAGAGATCAGGGCCTGATATTTTGGGGATGATCCCAATCAGTAACCATCAGTGTAAATAAATCTGCCTCCAAATCCTGGGTGTCATTTCAGTATTGCTGCTTGCCATAGCAGTATTAATGCTTATGGGCTTTGTAGAGATGCATACATTCTGTCCCTGGAAGCAAGAAAATTTAGTGATCACATTTGCAAAGCTGAAATGGTCTATGACTACATAATGCCCAAACAATTAGCTCATAAATAAAAAAAAGTTAATTAACATGTTGATGAGTTTGTCCAGTGGCTAAAAATAGCTTTGAATATTGTTTTTCTACAAAAGTGGCCTGTGAATGTTTAATTATTGAATCAATCAATCAATCCATCCATCCATGTTTTGGAGTGGTCTTCTATTAATTTACCAGAAGTGGCTGGGCACCATTAACTTCTCCATCCAGCAGGATTTTAAAATGATTCTGAGATTTCAGTGTGTCAAGTCAACTCACCTGACTTCCTGAAGCCCAACTTGTCTGCCCCATTGTTCCATACCCTGGCTTTTGTCTCTTTGCTTTTAGATAAATGCTTTAGTTTTGTGGGGCTTTGGAGGAAGCAGAGGTGGCACGAGCCAGTTCAGACCCAGGAGTACAAAGCACTTAAACATACTAGGTCACTAGCTGAGAGCTCAGAGTCATTTTGGGCTTCAAGCCTGGTTTTGTTTAGATCACACTTAAATTTAGTCCATATTTTTTAGGGTTTTTAAAGTAGGGGGATATGTGAATGCTTTGTTTTATCTTTAAGTGTCTTATCGATACCTAGATTTTTAGACTTTTGTACATTGATCTTTATATTTGATCTTTTGTCAAATCTTGCTGATTTCCCTGTTAAAATGTTCTCATCTTTGCCCTCTCTTCTTTTAATGGACACATTAGTTTGATAGTTCTGACACTTTTCACAACAAATGTCTGGTTTTCTCCTAGGAGAGGACTGCAGCTTCTGCTGTTTTCTATTTGATCCTACCTACTGGTCCCAAGTGATTGGTTTCCAGCTAGGTAATTTATGCTGATGCATCTGAGATTCAAACCTGAAAGAAGAGACAGAAACTTGGAGTGGTTGATTTTGGGGTCACATGCATAGAAACCCTAGGTTTGCCAGAGAAGACCCAGGGTCTATTTAGGGTAGAACTGGTTTCTTATTTAGGGTAGAACTGATTTTAGGTTCTCAAAAAAGGGACACTTTTAATGATTAAAAATACTTTTTATAGAAATAAAAAAGTCCTATTTTTGTATTTTTTTCTGGTTTGACATAGAAATGAAGATAATAACCATAACATAAACACTCAAATCAGAAGATAAAAATGAAAGGAAGTGGGTGGGGTGTGGTGGTACATGCCTGTAAGCCCAGCACTTGGGAGGCTGAGGGATGAGGATTGCTGTGAGTATGAAGTCAGCTTGGGCTACAAAGTGAGTTCCAGGGCAGCCTGAACTGCATAGTGAAACACTGTCTCAAAAAGACCAAAAAAAAAAAAAAAAAAAGACTAGTGGGGAATAAATGGTACATTCAAAATAGAGGTAAAGAAAATGAAGGGAAGGAACTAATATTTATTGAGATTAGGAAGCACAGAATAGTGGTAGGCTTATGAATTCAGAGATAAGAGGGCTTGGGCTAAGGACCTTTCATTTACTTTCTGTGTGATCTTGGATAAAGTCCCTAACCTCTCAGATAATAATCTACTTTCATGTGACTGTTTTAAAGATTCCCAAAAGTTACAGCAGAAGGTCTTGAAAAGTTTCAGAAACAATTTCTAAATGACTACAAAGCAGCAACGCCACTCTGTGTCACTAATAGAAGGGTTCAAAAGGAAACTAGTGTCTGTTGTGGAGTGTCTTTGTGTGAGGTACCTCTGAGAAAAGGAGCAGTAATAGGTAATATTGTTATGCACTTTAAAAACTTAGTGAAATAAAATACAATTACTTACAGTGATTCTTTGAAGAGAAATGATTCTTAGATTTAACATGGAGCTCAGAAGTACTCACAGGATCCAGGGAAGAGCTGTCTTCTGGACATGATGTGTCATTGTGTAAGTGTATGGCATCACCACCAGTTCTGAAGGTCAGCTTTCTTATTTTCAGTGAAAAGATGAAAATAGATCTTTAAGTGTGTGTCTACTGTAGAAATAGGGGCCTCCTTTATTCTTAGGTAGAAATGTGTTTACTAGAGTACTGAGCTGAGACCAGAAAATTGTCCTCCACAGAATGGTAGTGACCTCTAAATGTCATTTTAGAGATTCATGTGAGAGGAAAAGGACTGGGTATCCCAATGATTGGCAGGGGCCAGTGATGCTCCATGTCTTGCATTAGTGGGGTTTGTCCTATAGAGCAAAGAACTGTCCCTTGACTGTAAACAGTTTTCCAGGTGGCCTTGGACTGACCAGGTAGAATGTATTGGGAATGTAACATTATGAGATAAAGAAGAACTGGCCAGAGTAGCTTGGCCTCGTTCCAGTCCCTTCTGAAAACAGGATGCATTTCAACAACTTTCCCTAGCATATTATGTTACTCTGGGGTGTAAAATCCAGGTGGGTTGCTTTTTTGTTTGTTTGATTTTGAAACAGGGCCTCATTATATAGTTCAGGCTGGCCTTGAACTTGCTATGCAGCTCAGGCTGGCCTCAAACTCATGGCAATTCTCCTGCCTCAGCCTCCAGAGTGCTGGGATTGCAGGTGTACACCACTACCACTGGCCAGGTGGGTTGCTTTTGAGGGTCCTTCAACTACAGTACAAATGGAACAAATCTAGGCGAGAGTCATCCACACCAAGAAGCTCTCTTGAGACTTGGGGAACCAGATGGTCAAGAATTTCAGGCCTCTTATCCTTTGTTCTCTATTGCTAAGTAACAAAGAAGCTTTCTGTGGGGTGTGTGCATGCGTGTGTTCTTTTTCACCAGAATAAGTAGTAAAAGTGCTGCATAAGATGCAGTGGATTATAGTTCAGATCATAAACAGCCCCTCAAGGCCCACCTGTTAAAGGCTTGATCCCTAGACTGTGGTACTATTAGTCGGTGGTGGAGTCTTTAAGATAGGATGTAGTGGAAGGAAATTAGGTTATAGAGGGTGTGCCCTTGAAGGGTATATTAGGACTCTGTACCCTTCCTTCCTCTGTCTTTGCTTCTTGGATGCTATGCAGTGAAAAGACCTCCTTCAACTTACACTCTAGCCAGCATCTACTGTGGTGCCACAGGCTCAAAGCAACAGGGCTAAACAATCATGGTCTGAAATCTCTGAAACCGTAAAACCAAAAATAAACCTTTCCTTCTTATAAGTTGATTATCTCAGGCATTTTCTTACAGTAATGGAAAGCTGAATAACCCAAGTGATAGCTGGTACACAATCACACTGCACTGCACTGTCCTGTACAACCTGAAGTACTTGAACTTCACACAAGTAAAAACATGTTTGTAATTATCTTAGTCTAAAATCTAGCTCTATTTTGCATTGAAAGGCAAAATATTTTCTGTATAGTTTTAATATATTGAATTTTCCATGAATGCAATTATTGTGCAAACAATTGAGTATTATGCAGTGACCTCTTTGAACCTTGACTAGGAGGTGTGCAACATTTTGGATGCATTCCAAATGCTCTTGAGATTTCAGGCATCAGTACCAGCAAGAGTGATCCTTGGATAGAGGCAGCACCTGATGGATGGCTGTAGATGTCTTCTAGTAAGCCTGAGCTCACACGTTCTAACTGACATTCTCTATATTTCTCCTTGATATTTTAATATAGTGATGGTAGTGATTTATTTTTTAGCTTTTATTGATAGGTAAACTACCTATGAATTTCACTTCATGACAATAAAAGGAATGCAGTTGCTAACAGGGAGACACTGGTTTTGATGGGGTTGACATTTACTGGGCCACCATCAATTGAAGGAAGCTGGAAACCTGAAATGGTCTCAAAACTGCAATGAGTAAGATATTGAAAATGTCTGTCCAAGATCTGCAAAGAAAGCACAAAAGGTTTATTTTTGGCCTAATTATCAACAATAAAATAGCTGGCAAGAAAGGGCCCATTTCTTGTCCTTTAAATATTGCCTAATCACACATCTACATTCATAGTGTTTCTTGTCTTGGATAAATTTATTAAACTGCAATTGCTGTCAGTTCCAGGCCTATGAAAAGTCAGGCATTAGCCTCATGCTGTCTGAGCCCAAGGCACCACATTTACCAGACATGAGTTACTTCTTGTTAAGAAAAACATCCTTGCAAAAGGACATCATTAGCAACCACAGCATAGCCTTGTAACTCTAATCCTGTGGCAGCTTACAAACATCATAGGTCTCTTACCAGCCTCCCTTTCAATTCGTCTCTTCCAATTGATCCCATGCTCAACAAGACAATAAGAAAATCATTTACTCTGTGTTCAAACTTGCAGCCATTCGAACAACAGTGAGAAGCGGCTAATTCTAATGGAGGGCTGATCAGATCTTGGCACAAAGGCTAGAAACAAGCAGTTGACAATTCAATGGCATCCATGACTGGATAATCATGTCTGAGCATTCCTTGAGGGGAGGTTCCAGCATTTCTGTTTGTATCAGTGGTAGAGAATTGTACATGCAGATGTGTTTGTGTTCTGCTTTTTAAAAGAGCACAAAGACAAGGAGTAAACAGTGAAATCCTGGTTGTCACTGATAGTCTGATTGTCTTTACACTTCATTCATTCATTCGTCTGCAGTACTGGGAATTGAACTCAGGTCCTTTGCATTGAGTTATAGCCCCACCTCCTTTAAAAATTTTTAAGGAGGCCTCCTAATTCATTAAATTGCACAAGTTAGCCTCGAACTTGCCATCTTTTTGCCTTCGGCCCACAGGCTGCTGGGATTATAGGCATATGCCACTGTATCTAGTTTATATCCACTTTTAAGAAGGTATTTTCCAGTTTTTACAAATTTGTAATATTCCTCTTTCTCTTTCTTTCTTTCTTTCTTTCTTTCTTTCTTTCTTTCTTTCTTTCTTTCTTTCTTTCTTTCTTTTCTTTTCTTTCTTTCTTTCTTTCTTTCTTTCTTTCTTTCTTTCTTTCTTTCTTTCTTTCTTTCTTTTTTTCTTGCTTTCTATTTCTGTTTCACAAATCCAAAATGTAAATATTGTAACCTTAATGAAGCAATGGTGAAGTTGGCAACAGATACTAACCTTAAGAATAACACAGTGAACATTTCCACTTTTAATATTTCCTTTATAGTTGTTTGGCAATTTTAAGGTAATAAAATTGTAATGAACTTTTTAAATGAGGATGCCTCTGCTGACTGCTCCATGAGAAAAAATGAAAGTAATTTGGGAGAAGAGGGACCAGCTGCAACTCTCCTCCTCTCTCTCTGTCTTGCTCACTTGTTTCTCATTGTCATACATGGCTTGCCAGTGTCCATTTATCCCTGTGAACCTCTCATCAGCTTCAAATCCTTGACCTATGAAATGATGCTTTTGTCAGACTGTATATGTCATGCTCACTGTCTTGTATAAAGACTGATTCTCTTTTATGTTCAACTTTGCTAAAAGAAAAAGAAGAATTAAAAAAAAAAGGTCAAGGGGGAGGTGTTGAATGGATTTCCTCCTAGGAAACTCAAGAGGAGTGATACAGTGTTATGGACAATTCCAGATGAGGGACAGCTCCCTGAATTTGGGGTTAAAGGATCTCTTAGAGCCCTAGAAGGAAACTTCAGGATAAGGCAATACTTTCTATATCTTCTAATTTCCTGAAAAGGATCCTTTTGAAGTTGTTCCCTCTGAAAATGCCAGCAGGTCCAGCTAACATGATTATCAGATATAAAACCAAAGCCCTTTTTTCACTGTCTGAGAGTCATTTTTATAGGCTTGGAAGTTGTTATTTCTACACAGGTAAAGGGTAGAGCTCTAGAGGTCCTGGCTATGTGAGGGAACAATTTTTGCTAAAAAGCTCTGAACTAGCACTGTTTTAGTAGAAAATGACTTTCCTTTGATTAACAAATAGCTGTCAGAATTTGAGGTGGGTGAACTCCCTCTTACTACTAACCATAGTGTTCACTGAGCTTACCCACACTCTGCACTCTTTAGGTGTGATAGACACCCACTTAGCACTCAATTATCCATCTCCTGCTTGAGTTAGGCAGAATGCTTTCAGGAAAGAGACAGAAACCAAGCTCATTCTACCTTAAAAAAGGAATTTATTGGCTCCCACAGCAGAAAATTCCAGCAGGTCATCTAACCTCAGGCACATCTACATCCTAGAGCTCAACTTCTGGGGCCAGACTCTCTCTTTCCTATTCTTAGCTCTTCGCCCTCCTGGTTTGACTTAATGTTGGCAGGGTCTTGCCATGTGTTATCAAGTTGGTCCCAGAAGAAAGATTCTCTTTCTAAAAAGTTCCAAAACCAGAGTTGGTTGGCACTGATAGAATATTTAATAGGTACCAGGCATGGTTTTAAGCTTATATTGCTTCAACTGTCTCACAGTTCTATGACTAGTTATCATTCTTATTTTCTATGCAAAGAATCAGAGCCATCAGAGAATAGATAACTTGCCAAGTTGTGGTACCTGGTAATGAGTGGAACTGTAATTTGAACCCAGGCCATCTGCTCCAGAGTCTGCTAGCTTGACTCACAGTATATTTGAATTAGTTCAAATTGGGTTGACTTAAATGTACGCTTGTTCCTAAACCAAGTACTGAAGTCGTAGTGGAAATGCTCTGATTAGCCTGGAATGGGTCATTTTCTACTCCAGGGCTCAACATAAGTTCCCCCAAAACAAATGGACTGAGAGAGGATGAAAATTGTCTTTTCCCAAAGGTAACCAGAAGGGAAAATGGATCCTAGACAAAACATAATATCTGATTTCTACTACATTATCCATTATTTTGCATGGGTTAATTTTCTCTCGTACTCCAAAATACAGTCAAATATTGGACACATATTGGATGTTGACTGATTCATTTATTAATTATTCTTTTGGAGAGATAGTTTTTGCAGTAGCTGGTTATTCTGGAACCTGTGATAGATTGTACTTTTGGAAAATGAACTGGAGGTCAAAAGTGCTAAGTCACATTAGATTTCACCATAGTCCTGGTAGAGATCAAGCATCTGGTGCACATTTTTTTGTAGGAAAACTTCCAATGTATTTATATATGTCTTGGTGACTATCTTAGTACTGTATGTATAATATGAAGTTTTCTAAAATGTATATAGCCAAGTCAGTGACCAATAATCAAATCATGTTTTATATATACAAGATATTCATGGGAAAAGGGTAATGGAAAGTGGAGAATTGCGGACCTATGACAGGAAAGAATAATGAACTATGGAAAGAGCCCTTACCTGTGGCAAGAGTGCTGCATAGTACAGATTAGGACAGACTGAAGGGAAGCTCCAACAGTAGCATAAAACTAGACAGGAATTCCATGGTCTGAAAGCAAACTTGAGTATAATTTGCTTTGGCCATTGCCAGCTGGAAGAACCATGCTTAGAAATATAGATGTAAGCATTACACACCACTGAATGGAGGCCTTCTGAAATATCACTTATTCAGTTGTTTGTTCATTTAAGTAGTTAAATACATTAAGCATATATCAAGGCACGAAGGTTGAGACAGGTAAAGCCTTTTGAAGAGGCCATATTTAAGACTAAAGATGAACGAAGATTTATAACATCCAGAGATTTGAAGGAGGGGAAGGGAAAACAGTACTCTGTTCAAAATAATTTATTAATTCAAAAATATTTATTGAGCATACTACATGCTAGGCACTGTGTACTAGGTCCAGGAGATATAGCATCGAAAAAGGTAGGCAAAGTTTGTGGAATTCTGTGGCTTAGATTCAAACGAGGGAGATGGGTACTAAATAGGTAACACAAAAGGTATGTCAGATACCAATAAGTACCATATTGAAAAATAAAGCAGAATCAATAAAGAAGAGAGGGACAGCTTGGGGAAAAGATGTTATTTTTTCTAAGATGGCTGGAGAAAATCCCTCAGAAGGTGATGTTTGAGTAAGGATACTTAGATATTTTTACATCACTGGGACACAATACCCGACACCCTCAGGAGGAGGGGTTTATTTTGGTTCACAGTTTCAGTTCGTGGTCAGCTGGTTAGCTGCCTGTAATGCAGAAACAGGATGGCAGAGGGACATAACAGAGGAAAAGCTGCTCATGTTATGGCAGCCAGGAAGCAGAAGAGGGGGGTGAGGAGGTGGGGTAAAAAATACACTGTTTCAGGTCACACCTCTAGGGACTCTTCTCTTTCAACCAGGCTCTGCCTCCTGGAAACACCTGTGGCTATTGAGCTCATCAATGGATGAGTCCACTAGTGAGTGTAGGGCCTCTGTGATCTATTCATCTTCCAAACACATGAAACTTTTGGAGCCATTTTAGATCTAAACAATGACAAGATTTCAAGTTAGTGAGAAAGTTGGTAAGAAAGGCATGAGGCTGTCTTGGGAGAGAGTGTTCCAGACAGAAGGAGCAACAAGTGCTAAGGTCTAAGGAAGGATATGAAGATGTATTTGTGAAAGACCTCTGTGGGAGCAGAGCAAGAAGTATTTGGGGCCAGAGAAACCTGTTGGGTGGAGTTGTATGTGCAAGAGGAAGAGACTGACAGTTGATACAGTATTGGAAAGCCAGCCATGCCTGGTTAAAGGTAGCCCTAATATCTGGCTTTCATTTAGAATGGGACAGAAGGCCAATGGAAAATTTTAAACTGATAGGCTACAGATATAAGCTGACAAATTAGAATATAATGGATTATTGTGATTGTTATGTTAAAAAATATACTACAGAGGGGTAGGAGGTAGAAGCAGGTAGACAGTTTGGAGTCTCACACAATAACTCAGAAAGTGAGGATGGGAGCTTTGGTCATGGTGATGACAGTGATGTTGATAAGTTATTGAATTCTGGTTGCATTTTGGAGGTGGCACCAGCTGCTCTTGCTAATAGGAGATGTGAGGGAAATCAGGGGTGGCTCCAAGGCTTTTGACCTGAAGAAATGGAAGGAAATCCCTTGTCAATTACTGAAGTAGAGAAGGTTATGGAAAGAGCAGGTTTGAGTGAGAAGATCAAATTGATTTTGAACATGTAATTTTGTGATGCCTATTAGATACTTTAGTGATTGGTTTCTAGCCTGTCCTCTTGCAATGAATTTGGGGAAGATGGAAACAATCAGTGCTTTTTATTGTCTTTAACTCCAACTCTTAGGAAAATCTCACATATACATAAAACATGAATATAACAAATTTTTTCAGTGTTTGAAGGTATGAATACTAGGAGATAAAAAAGAAAACTTAGTACCAGAACATTTCAAACTTATAGGGTTTGAAAGGAGGCATCATTGAAGGGGTTCTAGCAAGAAAGCACCATAGTTAGTGCTATGATTTAGGAATACTGACTTGGTGGTGTCTGCTATAGTTTGAATATGGTCTGAGTTTGTTCCCTAAGAGTTCAAGTGTTGGGAGCTTGGTATTCATTGTGGTAATGCTGGGAAGTAGTGGAATTTTAGGAAGTGAATGTAGCCTAAAGCTAGGTGTTATGGTGCATGCCTGTAATCCTAGCAATCAAGGTGCTAAGGCAGGAGGATCAGGAGTTTGAGGCTAGCCTGGACTACATAGTGAATTCCAGACTAGCCTAGACTACATAGTGAGACCCTGTCTCAAAAACAAAAACAAAACAAAACAAAACAAAAGATGTTAGTCCTAGTGGGAAGATGTTTTTGTTTATTCTCTGTCTTTTGATGTGATCTGTCTGTATTGCATGTGCTCTGGCCATAGCCATCTGCTCCAAGACCTTCACCAGAGCTGAGCTGATGCCAGTGCCATGGCTTTCAACCTCCACAACTGCAAACTAAGTTAAATCTCTTTTCTTTATAAAGTTATCCAGCCTCAAATATTTATAGACCCTTTTATTCTTGAACTTCCTGTCGTCTCCACAGATGAGAGCCTGACTACAAACATATAGCTGTACTAGCCTTTGGATTTGGTGTTTAGACTGAAGTTCTCCTGAATTTAAATCTTGACTTCCATTATTGGGTGAATTTCTTTCACCAGTAACCAAGCCCTGGGGAATCTAGCCCTTGGTACTGGCCACTTAAGCCACTGCTTGATCTGAGGGGAATCCAGAGGTGCAGACAGACAGCACAGGAAGCAGAACGAGAGAGGCAAGAGCCCCACGGCAGAGGTCACAAGGCCATAGGCCATGCTGGGCAGATGGGGGATGGCCAGAACACAGTTTAGACTTCCTTGTAGAAGCAAGGAAAACAGGTATACTTTGATTTTTTTCCATTTATCGATCTTGGACATTACACCTGGTTGTAAACTTTATTATCTCATGATAAATTTTGCTCTCAACATTATTTTAGCTGATTCCTCATGAACTCTAAACCCCTTACAATTTTTCTTCACAAAGACTTTCCCCCAGCAGGATCTTCAGAGATAATTTTTCACAATCAGCTCTTTTTCATTTGTTCTATGTGATGTTATCTTGAATAATAAATAGCCACATGGACTCAAGGAAAGTACAGTTTTCAAGGTAATATTTCATCCCTTCTTAGCTTTGTAATAAAAAACAATATCACACACACACACACGCACACACATCTAAAACCTTGTTCAATAGTAAAAATACTTTTAAGACTGTATTTAACATATGCAGGAGGGAGATTGATTTACACTTTTCTCAACACAGCATACATTCAACTTTGAACTGTTTTCTTTGTAGTTATGTTTTTCCTCCTCCTTCCTAGTTTCCTCTCAACTCTTGGCAACTTGGGTAATCAGCAAAAAATCTGATGAAGATGGGATCAGTGGCCAGCAGGTCTCAAATAATCCACAAATGATTGATACTGCTTCAGAAATTATAGCAGAGTTCCATAGGCTCTGAGGAGGAGATTGTTCTCTGCTCAGGGAATCTGGGTCTTGGGATCTGGTTTGGCAGTTTAATAACCTCCCCATGTATCTACTATGAATACCTGTGTTCTTGTTTAGGTCTAAAATGGCTGCAAATTCTCAAGTGTGTGTCTTTTTTTTTTTTTTTTTTTTGGTTTTTCTCCCGTACCAGGAACCGAACTCACGACCTTGTGCTTGCCAGGCAGGCGCTTTGCTGCTGAGCTAAATCCCCAGCCCCTGAAGTGTGTGGAAAATGATTGCGTCATGGGGCACTACACTCCTTGGTGGACTAATCCATTGATGAATCTATAGCTGATTGTGCAGTCAGGTGGTGGGGCCTGGTTGGAAGGGGCAGGTTATTGGGGTAGGGGATGATGTGGAAGGGTGTATCTCCCTCCCTGGTCTCTTCCTTCATTTCCTCCTTTCTAGCTACCAAGCTGTGAGCAGCTTTCTTCCACCAGACCCTTTCACCGTGTCACTTCTACCTTAGAGCCAGCCAACAACAACTGAATCCTCAAAAACTGTGAACCAAAATCTTTCCACCTTAAATTGTGGGTGTCAGATATTGTGTCCCAGTGATGAGAAAGTCACCAAGACAATCTGTGTTTGAGAACCACACTGCTAAACTTTTCTCCTTCCTTCTTTCCTCCTTCCTTCCTTCCTTCCTTCCTTCCTTCCTTCCTTCCTTCCTTTCTTCCTTCCTTCCTTTCTTCCCTCTCCCTCCCTCCCTCTCTCTTTCATCAAACCTTGCTTGTATTTCAATTGTTTCATCTGTTTTCTCGGCTCATATTTTTATATTATTGCCCTACTGGCCCGTCTCATTTAACAGTAAGCATGTGTGCATGTGTGTGCGCACAGACCAGTTCTGGCCTAAATGGTAGAGATTTGAGTAGGGGGATATTAAGGCCATAGCCTACAGTGGATACTGCAGTTGCAGCATACGGCCACACTGGGGCAACTCCAGGGGAAAACAGTTAGCCACAATGTAGGGTAGTGGTGGAGGATGGATGGGTGCCAACATTTCCCCACTGGGAAGCTCTAATTGCAGGGGATTAGATGCTAGAAAACAGGCTGGTTGGTTATGGGACCAGAGGCTAAGGGGAGATGTATTTACGCGTTTGTAAGTGATTAGAGTAGAGGAAGAAGTAGGGAACATATATTGAGGGTGGAGGAGAGGAAGGGGAGAATTGTAAGTAGCAGCTAATTATCACCCCATATGGAACTCTTTTAATGCATTAACTAGAGTATTCCAGATGAATTTCAGTCTAGGATTTAAAGAACTTTGCCTCAGGATCCTGGGGTTTATTTATTTAAAAATTTTTATTAGTACATGAAATTTACATTCATCTTAGGGAATAGGTGTACGTACATAACACATCTTGATTATTTTTTATTCCCTTTCCTTCCCCACCTATGTCCCTCTGTCTCTAGATTCTCTTTCCCCATTTTCACTATTATTATTTTTGTTATTATTATTTTAGTTCATGACATAATGTTTATATTCATTGTGGGTATTTGGTACGTGTATATGACATGTCTCTTTTTATGAGGGTTTTGCTATGTAATTCAGGGTGGGTTTGAACTCACTATGTAGTCCAGGCTGGTCTCAAACTCAATTATCTTCCTGCCTAAGCCTCTCAACTGATGGCCTTGCAAGCCTGTGCCACCATGCCCAATCTATGACACTTCTTCAATCTTTTTATTTCTCCTCCTCCCCTCTTGACCACAGTCTCTTGGATCCCTTTCCATTTGCAAAAGATCTAGCTCCCTGTTTCCATTCATAACATTTTAAAAAGTTTGTTCTTTGTCCTGTGTGTTACTGAAATGAGAGAAACCATATGGAATTTAAACATCTGTGCGTTATTTATTTCACTTAACATTATATTTTCTAGGTGTGTCCATTTTCCTACAAATGTCTTGAATATATCCTTCTTTATAGCTGTGTAGTATTCCATTATGTACAGATACCAAATTTTCTTTATCTATTCTTCTCTTGATGGACATGTAAGCTGGTTTCAGGATTTAACTATTATGAATTGGGCTATTAGAAACATTTATATGTATATAATTATAATATGATATCTTTAGGTCTGTTGGGATGACACTTAGAAGGGAGATAGCTGGATTAAATAGAATTTCTGTTTTTAGTTCTTGAAATCTCCATACTGATTTCCATAATGATTGTACGAGTTTACACTGTCACCAAGAATGTAGAATAGCTCCCTTTTCACTACAACTTTTCCAGCTTTGGTCTTATTTGATTTTGTTATAGTTGCAATTCTTTCCAGTGTAAGATGACATCTTAGTATTGTTATAATTTGCATTTTTCTAATGATCAGAGATGTTGAAAATTTTTCCGGTGTTCATTGGCCATTTGTACTTCTGAGAAGAGTCTGTTCACTTGCCCATTTTTGATTATAGTTTTGATTGTATCTTTTATTTGGGAGAAGGTTTAATTGTTTAAAGTTCTTTTTTTAGTGTAGATATTACTCTTCAGTCTGAGCAATAGCTGGCAGTTTTCCCCCCATTCTGAATGTTGTCCCTTCACTCTGTTGTTTCCTTTGCTGTGCAGGATCTTTTTAATTTGATATGATCTCACTTGCTGATTTTAGTTTAGTACATGATGAGAGATATGGATCCAGCTTCAACATTCTGCATATTCATAGCCAGTTCTCCCAGCATTACTTGCTAAAGAGGCTCTTTTTCCTCCAACATGTATTTATGGGCCCTTCATTGAAGATAAAATAGCTGCATGTGTCTGGGAATTTTTCTGCCACCTCTGTTTGGTTCCATTGATCGACATGTCTGTTTTTGTGCCAATATCATGCTGTTGTGTGTGTGTTTTTAAAAATCAATGTTGCTTTGTAGTATAACTTGAATTCAAGTATTGTTATGCCACCTGCTTTGCTCTTGTTGCCCAGGATTGCTTTTGCTATTGTAAGTCTTTTCTGGTTTTGTATGAATTTTAAGATTGTTTTCTCCAGTTCTGTGAGGAACTGTACTGGCATTTTGATTTGAAATACATTAAAACTGTATATCAGTTTTGGGAATATGGACATTCTGACAATATTGGTTCTGCCTATCCAGGAATGTGGGACATCTTTCCATTTTCTGATATCCTCTTCAATGTCCATTTTCAGAGAACTGTAGTTTTCATTGTAGAGGTTTTTCACTTCCTTGATTAGTTTAATTCCCAAACATTTAATTTTTCTTGATGCTATTTTGAGTTTTCCTAATTTCTTTTCAGTAAGTTTATTATTAGTGTACATGAATGCTATTGAGTTTTGCTGATTTTGTATTCTGCTACATTGCTGAAATTGATTATTAATTCTAAGAGTCTGTGTGGAATTGTTTGGGTATTCTATGTAGAGGATCATGTCATCTGTGAATTTGACTTCTTCCTTTCCTATATATATCCTTTTTCTTTCTTGCTTTTCCCTGATTACTCCATCCAATGTTTTGAGTACTATGTTGAACAGAAGTGATAATGGGCAAACTTAACCTGTTCCTGATTTTAGAAGGAAAGTTTTCAGCTCTTCTCCATTTAATATGATGTCAGCCATTGGTTTGTCATAAAAGGCTTTTATCAGATTCAGGTAAGACCTTCTACATCTTTTTTTAAAAAATCATTATTGGATGTTGGATTTTGTCAAAAGCCCTTTCTGCATCCATTGATAAGATCATGCAGCTTTTGGTCTTGATCCTGTTTATGTGATGCATTACATTTATTGATCTGTGTATGTTGAACTATTCTTGCAACCCTAGGATGAAAATCTACTTGATCATAATGTATGGCCCTTTTGACTATGTGTTGCATTCTATTTGTCAGTATCTTATTGTGAATTTCACATCTATGTTAATTAAGGAGATTGGTCTGTAGTTTTCTTTTTTTAGTTGTTCTTTGTGTGGTTTTGGGATGAGAGTCATGCTGGCTTCTCAATCCATCTCTTTCAGTTTCATTGGTGATGTAATGTTATTAAAGGTGTTGCAGAAGTCAGCAGTGAATTTATCAGATCCTGGACTTTTTATGTTGCTAGTTTTTAAAATTACTGCCTCAATTTCATTGCCTGTTATTGAAATGTTAAAATTTTTTTGTCATTTTGGTTTAGTTTTGGTAATTTGTATAAGTCTAACAATCTGTCAATTTTTAAAAAATTTTTCACCTTATTGGGATACAATTTTTCTGAGTAGTTACTATTTTCTGGACTTCAACTGTCCATTGTGATTTTACCTTTTTGTTTATAATTGTACTGAAGTGCATCTTTTTTCTCTTTGTTTTGGTAAGTTTGGCAAAGGGTTTATCTATTTTGTTTATTCTTTCTTTTTTATTTTAAAGAGAAAACAATCAATAAAAATGATACAGAATTTCAAGACAATAGGAAATTAACAATGGTTATTGTATTGCATATTGTTATCTTCAAAGTAGTTGCTCAGATTACCAAATACAGGTATGTAAAATTGATCAGACAATATAAGCACTAACTGTTCCTTTCAATGAACTACTAGAAGTTAATAGTACAATTATCTTAGCTATCATATATATATATTTTTCCCCTTCCTTCTTTTCGTGTTTCTCTCATCCCAGTTGGTCTTTCCTTTTGAGCAGTTTCTTTCCCTTTCACAATATCTATTGTACCTCTTGAATCTTATTTACTCTTTCAACTTCTCATACTAGGGAGACAATAAGATGTTTATACATGCAAATCTGATTTATTTCATTTATGAGGATGGTCTCTAGTTGCATCCATTTTACCTAAAAAAGCTTCGAGTTTATCTTTCTTTATAGCTGAGTAGTACTCCATCATATAAAAAGACCATTTTTTTTACCCATTCATCAGTTGATGGGCATTTGGGTTGTTTCCAAGATGTAGCTATGACAAACTGTGCTGCTGTAAATATGGGTGCACATATATCATTATGGTATATTTTCAATTCTGGAAAAATACCAGAAGGGAAATAGCTAGGTTGGATGGGACCTCTAATACTAGTTTTGTGAGGAATCTCCACACTAATTTCCAAGTGGTTGTACCAGTCTAACTCTCATCAACAATGGAGGATTCCTTTTTCCCTACCATAGCATTTGTTTTTTTTTTTTTTGTCTTTTTGAGACAAGGTCTCACTATGCAGTTCATGCTGGTCTTGAGCTCTCTACAATCCTCCTGCCTCAGCCTCCCAAGTGCTGGGATTACAGACCTGTGCCACCACACCCGGCCATAGCACTTGTTATTCGTTGTTTTTTTTCTTTTTCTTTCTTTTTTTTTTTTTAGTTTTTCTCCGGTACCAGGAACCGAACTCACGACCTTGCGCTTGCCAGGCAGGCGCTTTTGCCGCTGAGCTAAATCCCCAGCCCCATTCATTGATTTTTTTGATGATAAGCATTCTTTCTGGGGTGAGATGGAATCTCAGTGTTGTTTTAATTTGCAGTTTTCAAATGATCAATGAAGTTGAACATTGTTTCATATATTTCTTTGCCATTTGTATGGCTTCATCTGAGAAGTTAGCATTCATCTCAGGTGCCCATTTTTTGACTGAGTGTTTGAATTCAGGGCCCTGATTTTTAAGAAATTCTTTATATGTTCTAGATAGAAGTCCTTTGTCTGAAGGACAGTTGGCTAAAATTTTTTTCCCAATTTGTGGGTTTGCTTTTCATTCTGTTGGTGATTTCTTTTGATGTGCAAAAACTTTTTAATAGGATGAGCTTTCATTTGTTGATTCTTTGAAGTATTTCCTGTACAGTTTGGTTTTTGTTCATGAATTCTCTGCCCACCCCTGTGTCTTCAAGATTTCTACCTGCTTTCTCTTCTGGTATATCTAGTGTTTCTGTTTTAATATTTAGATCTTTGATCCATTTGACTTTAGTTTAGTGCATGGTGATAGATATGGGTCTAATTTTAATCTTTGGCAGATGGAAAGCTTTTTTTTCCAGCATCATTTATTAAAGAGGCTACCTTTCTTCCAGTGAACATGTTTGGCCCCTTTGTCAAAGATAAGGTGGCTGAGTGCGCTTGTAATTGTGTCTGAATCTTCTAATTTGTTCCATTGATCCTCAAGTCTGTTTTTTTTGCCAATATCACTTTAAAAAAAAAAAATCAGAATAGCTTTGTAGTATAATTTTGAGTAAGGAATTGTGATGCCTCCTGTCTTGCCATTGTTACCCAGAATGGCTTTTGCTATTCTAGTTTTCTACTGGTTCCAACTGAATTTTAGGATTGTTTTATTTAATATTGTGAGATATGCTGTTGGAATTTTTATCAGTATTTCATTAAATCTGTATAACAATTTTGGGAGTATGGCCATTTTCACAATGTTGTTTCTTCCTATCCATGATCAAGGAATATCTTTCTGTTTTCTGAAATCTTCAGTCTCTTTTTTCAGAGTATTGTAATTTTCAGTGTACAGATCTTTTACTTCCTTTGTTAGACTGATTAAGTATTTCATTATTTGGATACTATTGTTAAGGGTATGGTTTCTCTAATTACTCTTTCAGTTAGTTTTTTGTTTGTATACAGGAATGCTATTGATTTTTGAGTACTGACTTTGTAGACATCTGTGCCACTGAATTTGGTTATTAAATCTAGGAGTCTTGGTGGAGTTTTCAGGGTCTCCTATGTATAGTATCATGTCATCTGTGAATAATGATAATTTCACTTCTTTCCTATCCTTATTCCTTTTATTTCTTTCTCTTGTCTAATTGCTCTGGTTAATGTTTCCAGAACTATATTGAAAAGGAGTGGTGCTAGTGGACATCCTTGTCTTATTCCTGATTTTAGAGTGAAAGATTTTAGTTCCTGTCTACTTAGTATGACATTGACTGTTGGTTTGTCACAGACAGCTTTTAGAAGATTGAGGTAAAGAACATCTATTCTGATTTTCTGTAGTTTTTAAAATGATGAATAAGTGTTGGACTTTGTCAAAGCTTTTTCTGCATCTATTGAGATGATCGTATGATTTTTTTGTCTTTGGTTCTGTTGCTAAGGTGTATTACACTTATTGATTTGCATATGTTGAACCATCCTTGAATCCCTGGCATGAATCCCACTGGGTCATGATGTATAATCTTCTTGATGATTTGCTGCATTCTGTTTTGCTAGTATTTTACTGAGGATTTATGTATCTATGTTTATTATGGAGGCTATCCTACAGTTCTCTTTTGTGGTTGGGTCTTTCTCTGGTTTTGGTATCAGAGTAATACTTACCTCCAGGAGTGAGTTATGGAGAATTGTTTCCCTTTCAATTTCATTAAAGATTTTGAGGGGAATTTGTGTTAAATCTTCTCTAAATTTCTTATAGAATTCAGCTGTATCTAGGCTTTTATTTGTTGGTGGGTTTTAAATTATGTTTTCAATTTCATTGACTGATATTATGTTATTCAAAATTTTTATATCTTCTCTATCCAGCTTTGGTAATTCATACATTTTTATAACTCTGTCCATCTCTTCTGTGTTTTCCATTCTATGAGAGTAAAGATTTTCAAAGTAGGTATTGATGGTCTTCTGAATTTCCATAGGATTTGTAGTGATTTCACCCTTTTCATTCCTTATTGCTTGAACTTGAGGGTTTTTTTTTTTCCTGTTTTTGATAAGGTTGGGTAGGGGTTTATCAATTTTATTTATTCTTTCAAAGAAGCAACTCTTCAATTAATTAATTCTTTGTGTTGTTTTCTTAGTCTCAATTGTGTTAATTTCTGCTCCAATTTTTATAATTTCATCTCTTCTATGGGCTTGGGGCTTTACTTGCTCTTCTTTTCCTAGAAGCTTGAGGTGCAGCATTAGATTGTTTATTTGTGCTTGTTCTGTTTTACTGATGTGAGAATTCACCGCTGTAAATTTCCCTCTGAGAGAGCTGGGATGTAGTTCAGTGGCACAGCACCTGCCCTGCAAGCATGAGGTTGTGAGTTGGTCAAAACAAAAACAAAAACAAAAACAAAAAACTAATACTTCCCAAATTTCCCACTGAGGACTGCTTTCATTGGGTCCTACAGGTTCTGGTAAGTTGTATCTGCATTTTCAGTTGATTGTAGATATTATTTAATTTCTTTGATTTCATCTGTGACCCATCAGTTGTTCAGGAGGATGTTACTTAATTTTCATGTTTTTATGGAGTTTTCAGTTTCTTTTGTCAATAATTTCCAATTTCGTTGCACTATGGTCAGATAATATGCATGGAATAATTTCAGTTCCTTTGCATTTACTTAAGCATGTTCTATGGGCTAATTTATGGTGTATTTTAGAGTCCTGGTGCTTCCTGTGCTGGCTGTCCATACAGTGTTGTAGGGGGCTAGGTCAGGCACCTGGGGTCCTGAACCGAGGTTTCCACAATGGTGGAGAGGTGATGGGTGAGGTTTCTCTCCTCTCCAGTGGCTCACTGAGGTTCCTGCAATGGCAGAGGGGTGATGGACCTTGTTTATTCTTTCAAAGAATAATCTCTTCAATTCCTTGATTATGTGTGTTGTTTTTTAAAGTCTCAATTTCATTAATTTCTGCTCTGATATTTATCATTTCCCTGTTTAAATTTAGCTTGGACTTGGACTGTTGTTTTTTGAGTATCTTCATTATGTTCATCATTAGGTTATTTATTTGAATTTACTCTATTTTTCTGATGTGAATATTGATTGCAATAAGCTCCCTTTTAAAGAGTGCCTTCATTGTGTCCCATATGTTCTAGTATGGGACTGGCATTATTATTTGAGTCCAGAAATAGTTTAATTTCTGCCTTGCTTTTTCTTCATGACCTATTGTATGTTCAGGAGTGTGTTACTAAGTTTGCAGGTGTTTCTAAATTTTTTGTGGTTTCTTCTATGATTGATTTCTACTTTCATCGTACAGTGGTCTGGTAGTGGAGTTATGGGGTGTTTTCAATTCTTTTATATTTATTCAAGCAGGCTTTTTGAACTAGTATGTGGTAAAAGTTCTATGTGTTGCTGAGAAGAATGTGTACTCTGCTGTAGAGTGTAGAGTACTCTGTAGATATATGTTAAGTCCACATATTCAAGTGTGGGGTTAAACTCTGATATTTCTTTTTTTTTTTTTTTAATTTTTTTTTTATTTTAAGGATAAAAGGAGGGAAACATTAACAGACATACAGCATTTTACAACATATCACAAGCACAATACAGACAATACAGAGTTCCAAACAAAGTGGTAGGGAATTAACAATGGTGGT
>NW_004955457.1:198749-222152 GCF_000276665.1 Chinchilla lanigera
GCCTCCGGGATTGGGTGCGGCCTACCTGGCTCTGTGTGCGCTTTTCGGCTGGGAATCGCGGTGGTATGAGTCCGGCCCACACTCGGACCCAGGAGCGCTTGATATTTCTTTATTATTATTATTTTTTTTGTTTAGTTGATCTGTCTCTTGGCAAAGTGAGTGTTGATGTCTCCCACTATGATTGTGTTAGTGTGTATTTGATCTTTTATGCCCAGCATATTTGTTTATGGAGGTAGGTGCTCTGGTATTTGGTGCATATATATTTACAAGTGCTATCTCTTCTTGTTGGATTATTCCCTTAACTAGTATGTAATGACCTTCTTTCTCTCTTCTGATCAGTTTTAGCTTGAAATTTACTTGGTCTATGAGTAAAATTGTTACACCTGCTTGTTTTGAGGATTGTGTTGTATGAAATATTTTTTCCATCCTTTGATTTTTAGTCTACGAATATCCTTTTGGATTAGAAGAGTTTCTTGAATGCAACAGACTTCTGGATTTCATTTTTGATTCAATCTCCCAATCTGTGTCTTTCATTTGGGGAGCTGAGGACATTAACATGAGAATTATTACTGAAAAGTGTGCATTCATTCCTGTCATCATGCTCTTCTTCTGTTGATGATTCCCTTGTTTTTCTTTTCTTTTGTTTTCTTGCTTATTTAGTCACTTTGTTTGGTGTATTCACTCCATCTGGATTTTTGGCTTTGTTGACATCATTGTTTCTGTGTAGGATATTCTTGAGTATTTTCAAGAGTCTTGGTTTGATGTTCTTAAATTTCTTACATTGTTTTTTATCATGGAATGTCCTTCTTTCTCTATTTATTTTGAAAGAAATTTTTTCTAGGTATGTTTATCAATTTTGAAAGATGTTTTCTTTTAGGAATTGAAATATTTCATCTTAGTCTCTTCTGGCCTTTAAAGTTTGTGTTGAGAATTCTGTTATATTCTAATGGCTTTATTTTTATATAATTTTTTTTGCTTTTCTTTGGCTGCTTTTAAAATTCTGGTTTTTGACTGGAATTGAATTTTTAGTATAATGTGTCCTAGGGACCTTCTTTTTTTCATTGTAGCTTGTTGGTGTTCTGTAAGCCTTACTTACCTATATGCTGAACTCTTTCTTCATACTTGGGAAGTTTTCTATTATTTCTGTAAACAAACTTTTAATTTCATGTGTGTGGTCTTCTAGTTTTTTTATAATTTCAGCTATCCTTAGTTTGGTCTTTATGTTGTCTAGTAGCTGCTGAATGAACTTTTGTTGTTCTCCTCATTTTTAAGGTTTCTCAACTGTGTGAGCTAGCAAGTTGGCAGAGTTCCATGGGAATTGACAGGTGCATTGACACACTTCCAGGAGATTTGCAGGAGTCAGTGGGGGGTTGACTAGCAGGTGGTTGCTCCAAGAGTCAGCATATGCTCTTGCTCTGGCAATGGTTCATGGGAATTCATGGGATTCCATGGAAATTCACAGGTGTATTTGCACACCAACAGGGGGTCTGTGGGAATCAGCAAGCATGTTTATTCCCAGGAATGGGAGCACAGGAGTTGGACAGGTTTCATCTTAGGGAAAGAGACCCTCAGGAATCAGAAGGTAGGAAGTCCACCAGCCATGTTCACTTCTTTTTTATATTCTCTCTGCCTGGCTGGGCAGTGTTCCTTGCTCAGGCTGCACCATTCTCCAGTTTTTGGAGGAGAGGTAATGAGAAGAAGGAGCTGGTATAGCTGGAGTCTGACCAGGAATCCAACCTGTGCAGTGCTTGTTCCTGCCCTCAGGCTGTTTGGAGTATTTTCATAAGCATTATTTCTGGGAGGGGTTGGGGCTATAGTGATGTGAACCAGCCTCCCTAGCACCACTTCTCCTTTTCAGTGATCCCATTGTTTGGTTTGATGTACATATATCACCTTTCTGATTAATTTCCTGTTTTAGGGTGTAAGTCCCAACCCCACTAGAGTACTTGTGGCTTCAGTGAATACTCTCTGAGTACCTCTGACAGGACTACTGTCCTCGTCAGCAATGTTTCAATTTCCCTGGGGTTTAAGGTAAATTTCCAGGGCTGGGGAGACAGCTCAGTGGCAAAAGTGCCGCCTGGCAAGTGCAAGGTCCTGAGTTTTCTGGTACCAGAAAAAATAAAAGTAAATTTCCATTGCTATTATCATGTTTTCAATCTCCCATCCCAATTCCAAAGTTTTCATTTTTGTGCTTCAGCCCTTTCTTGATAATCTTCCCATATTTTGATTCCCCTGAGACTGAGACTTGCTTTGTTTTTGCCAGGCCTAGTTGTTGATGCTGAAGCCAACCACCCAGCTCCTGGACTACATGCCCAGCTGGCATCCAAACAGCTGTAGGTTTCCCTGAGTTTGACTTCTGGCCAGCTGTTTGCCAGCTTCTCTGCGGTTTTTGACCTCTGGTAGAGTCTGCTCCTCCAGATAATGAGTCTTTGCTCAGCCAGGTTCCAGGCTTCAAAGACAACAGTGATAGAGATCATATAGTGAATGGGAGCATTTCCCCTTTCCTTTAGAAAGACTGTGAGTCAAATTTTTGATCTCAAAACAGAATTGAACTGGGAGGCCAGTTGTCCAGAGAAAGTATGTTTCTGTGTTATCAGCAAGCATTTCAGAAAAAAATAAGGATAGCAACATTTAGTTTCTTCTTTCTATTATTAAAAATGCAACTTCCTGGATTCAATACAGAAAGTTAATCAAAGGAGAATATAATAATCATAGTTCATTTAAAATAAAAAAAACTTTCTTCAAACATCAATGCCAGTGAATACACACACACACACACACATGCTCATCAATGCAGAGAGTACACACACACACACACACACACACATGCTCATGCACACACACACACACACACACACACACACACAAATGGAATGGAAGTACAAATATGCAAGGTGGTTTCTTCATAGCGGTGAAAGTAAGGGTACTGGAATAGAATATTACAGTTAATATTAAAAATGGGTGCCTTACTCAACCCTTCATCCAGATAACACTGAACAGGGAGTAAACTAGGAGCAAACTTATTTTATGGTCCCTTACAGAAACGGTTCACGTTTTTCCATTTGAACCACTTAATCAAACCATTTGCTTCCTTACACAGTGTGTTCCAGACATAAAGCTTTTTGTTTTTTTCTTGTACATGTTTCTCCCCATCTCACAATAGTTTTCCCTCCACTCATTGTAATCTGACTTCTCTAAGAGACAATTTGGTCACTTCAAATAAAAAAGTTTGCTTCCTACTATTCTTTGTTTCAACTTCCGGTGTGTAACTTTCAAAACACTTATCATAATTATGATGGTTTTCTTTGCTTTTTTAAATTTTGTTTAAACTTCTAAGGATATTGCATGATTAGAATGTAGACCATATGTTTCATTTTAGTTTTCATAACCCCAACATTAACCACAGTGGGTGACACATTTTAGATACTAAATATTTTTGGAATGAATAAATGAATGAATGTTGATGCAAATGTCTGTCTTATATAGTAATGAGGAAGTGTAGAAGTCAAAGTATAACAGAAATACATGTTATATTGCATAAAAAACCAATTTATGTCAATAAATATTTTTAGGCAACATACTGCAACATTGTGGCATTCTTTTTATATTCTCCTGCAGAGATTCTCTGACATGTTAACTTGGTTTTGACATTTGCATGTTTTCTTCCCTTACTAGAATTTAAGCTCCTTGAACTGAAAGACTTAAAGTGTCTCTGTGTCCCTTATCCATCACACTGATTGGTTTGTAATACTGTAGTAAAAATAATTGTTTTGAATGAGAAGATTGTGTGAAGGGGGAAGACAAAGAATTATAACTTGAGGTCCATTACTGAGAAGAGTTTGTTTATAAGCTAGATATGGGAACAAAGTAAAACACATTATAAGTAAAATAACAGTCAAGATAGAAAAAGATCTCTAGACAGCAACATAGTCGTGTTACTAGACTGTTCACAACTAATTAAGTTACTTGGCAATTCAGGAAATTGAGCGATCCTTTGAGATGGAGAAGTAAGGAACAATTTCCATGGAGAACCCAGGATTTTGGCTTAATCTTAGGGGATGTGGTGGGTTTAGATAATGTCAATTGAACCTGCTATTTTCAGTTTGCTGCTAATAAGCTCCATTTCTGCAGTGTAGTAACTTTTTTATAGTGATTTTTTTACAATATGAAAATCATTTAAAAGCCTACAGATTTCTAACTTGAGTAGACAGCATTTTAACTAGTACAGTTACCAAACTAATGAATAAAATTAATACAAGAAATTAATTTATTAACAATTAAATACTTTAAATGATTCATTGTCCTCTTCATGTAAAGGGACTGATCCACGGATTTTTACAACATGAGAAGATGCGACTACCATCTTCAGTCTCAGTGGATGAAGAAAGGAATGGCTTTGGGTTTTTTTTTTTTATTTTAAAGAAAAAGAACAAAAACAAAATAACAAAAACAAAGACAAAAACACAAAACAATGTAACCACTGTAAAAACGATGCAGAATTTCAAAACAAGATGATAGGAAATCATCAATGGTTGTTGTATTTCTTATTATTATCTTCAAAATAGTTGCTCAGATTACCAAATATAGGTATGCAAGATTGATCAAACAGTTAAACATTAGCTGTTCCTTTCAATAAACCAATAGAAATTAGTAGTACAGTTATCTTAGCTATCTTTGTGTGTGTATGTGTGTGTACATATATATATATTTATTTATCCCTTTCTTCTTTCTTTTCACCTTTTCCTCATCCCAGTTGTTCTTTCCTACTGAGCAGTTTCTTTCCCTTTCACAACATCTATTGTACATTTCAGTTTTATTTACTCTTTCAGGTTCTTAAACTAGGGAGACAATACGATGTTTACACATGTGGGTCTGATTTATTTCACTTCTGAGTATGGTGTCTAGTTGCATTCATTTACCTATAAAAGCCTTGAGTGTATTTGCTTTGGGTTTTGACTACTACATGTTTTCATACTTACTTCTGGAAAGTTCACATTTGTAGTTCATGTGTGTTATAGTTTGGGGTTATTGCAAGGAGAGACAATAATGCAGGACATACATTTTATAAAATTATTTATAATCACCACCCAAAGGATCACATACAAGACAGTGCAGGAAATCTGTCCACATGCTAAAGACCAAAAAATCTAGCCGAGAGCCTGGACCCCATGGAAATGTCCTGCATGAGATCAGCTGAAGACTGAGAGCCCATAACAATGCCTCCCACAAGTCCAGCTGGAGGCCTAGAGCCCATGTCTCATGCAGGCCTATTTCACAGTTCTGCACTGGGAAGGCCCAAAGGTCAGTGGTGGAATCTCAAAGTCTGTGCCAGCAGGATGACGGATCTGAGCTAGCAGGCCGAGGGGTCTCACTGGAGCCAGGAAGTGATGCTCAAAATAAGAACCAGAGCTCCCCTGAAAAGTACCACAGCCATTCTCAACAACAGTGAGGTCCCAAGCTCCTCCAAGGATCAGGACAGCCAAGTTTCCATCAGGAAAGCCAACATGACTAGCTTCTCCAGACGACTGAGCAGTGCACCATCTTTTCCCCTGGAGCCAGGAAGCAATGCTCAAAGTGAGGACTAGAGCTCCCCCAACATGAACTGAAGCCATTCTCAGCAACATGGTCTTGAGCTCCGTGGATGATGAGAACAGCCAAGTTCATCAGGAAAGCCAGCATGATAAGCTCCTTGAAGACAGCAAACAGCTCCTTATAGCTTTGACAGCACTCATGAGCTTCCAACAGCCTCCACTTCTCCAGTTCTGCCTCTTATGCTGCTGACAACAATCCTCAAGTGGGCCTCTCACACCCAGTACCACACGGGACCATTCAGCTGAGTGTTACAAATTGATCAGCATTGTCAATCCACCACAATCTAAAATGTGAGAATCAAGTTAGCTCTAAGAATGGAATCTTGCCAGGCATGGTCGTGCACACCTGTAATCCCAGCACTTGGGAGGCTGAGGCAGGAGGATCGTTGCAAGTTTGATGCCAGTCTGGGCTACAAAGCGAGCTCAAGGCTAGCCTGAACAGCACAGTGAGACCCTGTCTCAAAAAAACAAAAAAACAAAAAAACAAAAAAACAAAAAAACAAAAAAACAAAAAAAGGAATCTTCTGGACCTGTAACAATGCAGTGATGGGTGACAGTGTTTGCATGACTGAGAACATGACCATGGCAGAAATTTTGCTCTACAGATATAGAAGTTTGGATAAAGTAATTTCTCTGCCAGATTTTCAAGAACTAGATCAAATTGCTATGGGCTTTTGGGTCCCGAAGAATTTAGGTTCTTGGTGTCCTGATAAAAAATTGGACAAGGCCGGGCATGGTGGCACACACCTGTAATCCCAGCACTTGGGAGGCTGAGGCAGGAGGATCACTGTGAGTTCAAGACCAGCCTGGGCCACAAAGTGAGCTCAAGGCTAACCTGAACTGCACAGCAAGATCCTGTCTCAAAAAGACAAAAAGAAAAAAAAAAATCCAAAATACAAAATATAAAAGACAAGAAAAAAAAAATTGGACAAGACACACCTAAACGGTAGTGGGGATGTACATTTCTCAGAAGTGGGAAAGAAGTATGTACTGCAGAGTGAGAACGGCTCGGTGATCAGACACACAGGTGCCATGAGGTTAATGGCAGGGGTGTTTCTTTCCTACACTATTTTTCCTAGTATCTTTCCTAGATTGTTTTTCCCCATGTGAAAAAGGCATTTGGAAAAGTTATGCTCTCGGAAACTCACTTGGCCTGACATTAGATCTCTGCTGTCCTATCAAAGGCCCACTTGATTTCATGCCAGATGTCAATGATGAATTGAAAATAGCAGTTTCTTTTTGGTCCTGTGTACAGGATTTGGGGACTGGCATAGTCTTCCTTGATTCTGTGTTCTGGCTCTCCATGATTGACAGGTCACACCTGATTGCTCAACCAGTTTACCCCACCCTACTTTCTTACCTCAAGATCACTTGTTAACAAATTGAAAAATAGATTACAATTCAACTCTCTAATTCAAAAACTATATCTGAAGTTAGCATATTTTCAAAGGAAAGAAAGTGAATAAGACAAGGATCTGGTATTTCTAGATTCATATATGTTTGTGAGATTCATATTTATATATGTAGATTTAAGAAATGGTTGGGATTTAAAAGAAAAATGGGGTGTCATTACAAGTTTAAATTAAAGGTTAAGCAGAGTTACACTGGATAGGTTGTACAGTAGAGGTAGAGGGCTCTGCCATCTAAATGGCATTGTTTTGACATTATCTAGGGGCTTTTGTGACTGCCTTGAATCTTGCTATAGACCATGGTTCTCACCTAAACAATTACTTAGGCATTATTTAATGGTCCCATCAAATGGTGTTCTAGCAAGTGCTAAGCCATCACAAATTACAAGGGAAAAAGAAAACCCCTCAGCATAAAGAGGGAACAGGCAAGAGGCTTATTTGCTAAGCCTGGATGAATAACTTGCTGAATTAAAAACATATATTCATCAAAAACATGTCAGAGATGTGCCACATTAAGACCCCAGTTTTCAGTGTTATGTTTTGATTTAGGGAGCACCCAAATTGCCCTGTGTATGAAGAGAGACCATTCATTCTTTCACTCATGAAAACTTCATGAGTGTCCAGAGCATTCAAATCCCTGGGCAAACAAAAAAATGTCTTGTATTATTATCTCAGTTGGAGTCTGTTTAGAATAAAATTGAGCTATTTCTCAAATGGCTAAAAATGAGTCATTGAATATTATTCAAACAAGGAAGAGCACGTAGTTTCCTCAACATAAATCTATTAACATCTATATTTTCTTAAGAGATTAGTTTGTGATTAGAGCTAATTGTCATTTGAAATGAAATCTTTAAGTAAAGAAAACCAGCAACAATTACCTACTCACTAATAATGTTTTTACAGGGTTTTCAAATTATTCATATAAATTACTGAGCTTCATGTGTTAAATTCTAATGAAATCAATAGCTCTGATTTTAAGTAAGCATTTTTCATTATTCTTACAAGTATTTTAATTCCTGTTTTCATTGGTCTTCTAAAAATTTTTTTAATGTTGCAAATTTATTTTTAGCATTATAGTGTATTGTTCTGTCTCAGCATGTATATACTGAGTTAGGTAAACTCCCCTTGAAGGTTGTTGGGAAGCAGCTTAACTAGTAAATCTGTTTCTATAGGGAAAAATTAGATTTATTAATTACTTTTCTTTAATCATTTTTGATACTTTTGTAGATAAAGCCCAGAAAAAATAGAGTAACCTTTCAATTTAAAAAGTGTGATCATTACTTTGTCTCTGATTTTAAAGGATTTCAGATTAAATGTCTTGACCACTGAATTTACGTTGAATGTGTGAAAACATTCATTCATTCATCAATAGGGTTGATCCCTACTAGTGATGATCACTTCTGTTTATGAAAGGCTCAGATACTTTATCTGTTTCTCATTAATCCTTGTAAACAGCTCTATGAAGAAAAATGCTATTGATTCTTTTGTAGCCAAGGACCCTGTGCCTTTGAAAGATTAGTAACATTTGCAATGTGGTTTAAGCAGCCAGTAGGGGAAGGTAGGATAAACTCCATCCTTTACACCTCTAATTCATAGCTTTTGTCATTGTATCATGGCCCTGGAACTTTTATACTTTGTGTATCAATAAAACTTCAAAAGGAAAAAACAAACAGAAAAAGGTTCACAATTTATGCATCCAAATAAGTAAAAAATAAAAGAACAATCATAATCTACTTTTAACATATTTTATAAAAGAATGGGCATATAATTGTATTTATTATATTTTAAAATGTTAGCATGTAACTATTTCACATTACATTGTGTTTTAGAAGTCATGAATATGTCTGACTCCTAATCTAGAGAGAAAGTTGACTTTGGGTATATGAATAGTTAATATATCCCAGGAATTTTCAACCACAAAAAAGCAAGGAGGTCACATCTTAGAAGAAAGAACAGTTCTTCCTGGGAAAGGACAGTTGTAACCTTACACCAACATACTTACATAAACATTGCCTTGAACTTTCTCATTTGCTGACAATTTTTCCATGGACCAGTATATCTCTGAGGACAAGCATTTGGGAACCATGTAGAACAAAACATTGTTTCTCCTCATCTGTTTCTGAGGTAGGGAGATAGAGCAGATAGGGATAGAGTTCAATATTACTTTCTAGATCTATAGTGTAAACAAGGACTCTTCCCATGCCTGTCTGAACTGCAGACAGACAGAAACTTGGTATCTTCCAGCTTCCCTGCATTATCACAAAACACAGCCTTTTCCCTATTCCCTAAGGCAATGGACTGAATCGGGTTTTCCTGTTCACTTTATTGTTTTCAGATATATGCCAGCTCTCAGCTGACCATTTTTTTCACTGATAGATAGTCCCTGCACATAGAAGACCAGAAGGTCCCCTAAAGGTATTATGTAACAAAAAGGGACTGTTTCTTTCAACTCTAAGCACAACTAAACAATTAAAAAACAAGAATACCTTCATCAATAGGAGCCGGAATGGTTAACTTCATTGCTAAAACCAGCCACCATTAATGCAGTAAACTCATTTCCATAGCTTACAGGAACATGAGGAATAGTTTTCCTCAGTACCACTGTTGAATAATTTAAATTAATTTAATGGCAGTGTTACTTACATAAATGCAAACATAAAACTAGGTATAAACTCAGATGCTTATAGCACTTTTAATTACAAAACTGGAACAAATTTGCAAACTAAATAAGAATAAGACTCTAAAACCAATAAAAATCAAATTAACAACATTAATTTGATGTGACAGATGAAGTTTGTTGAAATTAAATTTCTGCTCACAGGATGAATATGCTACTGGTTGCCATGGTGCACTTCTGGAATTTGGCATCCCCGTGCTGTTGAGCCAGGCAGTGGAGTAGTCCCAATTCTCTCACCATTTCTCCATTTGAACTACAGAGAAACTGGTACATGGACCTCATTTGCTTTCATTTGACATCAATGCACCTTTTATTTTTTTTTTATTTTTATTTTTTTTTGCACCTTTTATTTTTTAATTTGTCTCTTTTTTCCTTCTCACCTGTCCAAGTCGATTAAACTACTGTTTGATGGTAAAGTGATCTTGAACAAAAACACAAAGTCAGTGAAATTATGTTGTAGTGTTAAAAACTTAGTACAAGGGCTATTTCCTTTTTCTATCTTTCCTGCTGCCTGACTCCAGAAGAAATGAAAGAGTTAGTGTCTGCTTCTTCTTTGTACCCCTGCTACTCACAATAGTAACCCAGTACACAGTAGGTCCTCAACAATCATTATAGAATAAATGAACAAAAGAATATCAACCCCAGTAAGAGGAAGTTATGGTCTGGGAAAGAACTGGATGTGAACTCACAAGGAGGCTGATGATGAGTGAATAGTATAGCAGTAGAGCAATGGAAGAAAATTAGAAAAAGGGGCTGGGAATTTAGCTCAGCAGTACAGTGCCTACCTGGCAAGCATGAGGTCATGAGTTCAATTCTCAGTACCAAAAAAAAAAAAGAATTAGAAAAAGATCACGAGACATTTCTTTATCTACATGTGGATTTTGCTGGTGTCCTACAGATGGAAGTGATAGGTAATATCAGGGTCATATCCATGGAATTCTATATTGACTGTAATTTTTATGTACACATTTATGACTATATTATTTATTTGAAAAAATGAATAAGCAATTCCATAACATAAGTTTTGTCATTATCAATGAATATAAATTGCACCTTTAAAGATTGTTAATCAGAGGCAAATGGTGGGTACACCAAACTGATATTATCAGCATCTTGTTTCCTAATGTACACCAGTCAAAGCTAACGTTGAGTGTTGGAACTGTTCTTTGAATGTTAGTTTCCCTCTAAAATTTGTATTGAAACTTAACCCCCATTGTGGTGTCATAAAGGCCTTTAGGAAGTGATTAATATCATTATAAAAGAGGCTTCAAAGAGCTTCCTGACCCTTCTTTGCCTTGCTGCATGTGAAGACACAGATTGAAGCTGCCATCTTGGGGAGAGAGAGCTGCTCTCACCAAACACTGAATCTATTCCACTGTTGGTGAGAGTGTAGACTGGTGTAACCCCTGTGGAAATCAGTCTGGAGATTCCTCAGTAAACTAGGACTAGAGATCCCATTCAACCCAGCTCTCTCCCTTTTGTGGTATTTTTCCAGACATAAACAAAACAACACCCAAACAATCGAAGCAATACAGAGTTTCAGACAAGGTGATAGAAAATTAATACATATTGTATTATATATTGTTGTCTTCAAATTTGTTGCTCAGGCAAACAATTATAGGCATTTAAGGTTCAACAAATGCCTATTTTCTCTCATCCAGAACTTTGAAAAATACATTTTTATTCTGTATAACTTACCTAGTCTAAGATGCAGCAGGAACAGACTAAGATATTGATGGCAGAAAAGGTTTCATGGATGGGAAAGTCAACATTTGATGGCCACAAGAGAGTCTAGCAAAAAACTCTTGAACTAAGGCAATGTCCTGTTTTGTAGAAGAGATGTGGAAAAACTCATGGTGTTGGCCTCCTGGATTGTCTGCTGGCTTGGTTCCCGTGGGCTTGTGTTGGAATTTTAAAGAGAGATTCATTGGGAGAAGGAGGAAGCATCACTTTGTATTTTTTCATCATTCACTAGTTTGTTTTTTTGAAATAAAAAAAGTTAATATGCATTTGTAGTACCTAATAACTGTACTCATTGTGGGGAGCTAGTGCATGTACATAGCTCATCTTAGTTCTTTTTACTTTCCCTCCATTTCTTGGAGGGAAAATATCTTTACCATTTGCAAAATATCTTTCTCCTTGTTTTCTATTGTCTATTTTTTATAGACATTTGCAAAATATCTTTCTCCTTATTTTCTATTGTCTATTTTTTATCTTGCTCTTTAAATTATTTATACTTTGAGTTTCTCATATAAGAGAAACCATATTATATTGAAGTTTGTGTGTCTGATTTATTTACCTTGAGTATGGTCTCAGGGTGCATCTATTCTCCTACAAATGACTAAAATTTATCCTTCTTTATGGTAGAGTAGTGTGCCATTGTGTATAAATTTTCTTTATCGATGTATCTTTTGATGGATATTTGGGCCATGATGTACTACTTTGATACCTATGCCAAAGGAGAAAAATTCTCCTTTCTTTCTTTTTATTTTTAAAGATAAAAAATGAAAACATATTAACAAACAAACAGACATAAATAAAACAACACCCAAACAATAGAAGCAATACAGAGTTTCAGACAAGGTGATAGAAAATTAACAATAGATATTGTGTTACATATTGTTATCTTCAAATTGGTTACTCAGTTAAACAAATATAGGCATTTAAGGTTGGTCAAACATTTAAACATTAACTGTTCCTTTCAATAAAGCAATAGAAGTTGGTAGTACGACTCTCCCAGTTACCCTGTGTGTGTGTGTGTGTGTGTGTGTATATATATATATATATATATATATATATATATATATATATATATGTATACACACACATATTTTTTCCCTTCTTTCTTTTTCTCTTTTCCCTCATCCTAGTTGTTCCCTCCCTTTGAACAGTTTTTTTTTCCCTTTCACAATATCTATTATACCTTTCAGATTTTATTCACTCTTTCAGGTTCCTACACTAGTGAGACAGTATGGTATTTACACAAGTGGGTCTGATTTATTTCACTTATGAGTATGGACTCTAGTTGCATCCATTTACCTATGAAAACCTCAAGTTTATCTTTCTTTATAGCTGAGTAATATTCCATTATGTAAAAATATCACACCTTTTTTTTTTAGCATTCCTCAGTGGATGGGCGTTTGGGTTGCTTCCATGATTTACCTATTACAAATTGAGCAGCTATAAACATGGGTGCACATATATCGCTGTGGTATGATGTTTGTAGTTATTCTGGAAAAATACCCAAAAGGGGGATAGCTGGGTTGAATGAGATCTCCAGTGCTAGTTTACTGAGGAATCTCCAGACAAATTTCCACAGTGGTTGCACCAGTCTACATTCCCACCAACAGTGGAGAAGGGTTCCTTTTTCCCCACAGCCTCATCAGCATTTGTTATTGGTTGATTTCTTGATGATAGCCATTCTTTCTGGGGTGAGATGAAATCTAAGTATTGTTTTAATTTTCATTTTTTGAGCAACTAATGATGTTGAACATTTTTTTATGCATTTATGTGCCATTTATATTTCTTTATCTGAGCAGTATATATTCATCTCAGATGCCCATTTTTGGGTTGGGTCTTTAAATTTGAGGGAGATTAATTTTTTTTAGTTCTTTATATGTTCTAGATAGAACTTCTTTGTCTGAGGGACAGTCAGCTAAAATTTTTCCAAATTTGTGGGTTTTCTTTTTACTCTGTTGGTGATTTATTTAGATGTGCAAAAATGAAAAATTCCCTTCTTAAAAAAAATTAAAATGTTTGCATGTGAAGTGAACAGGCACTTCTCAGATGAAGAAGTAGAACAGCCAAAAATGTTCAACATCACTGGTCTTTCATGAGATGCACATTAAAACAATGATAAGATACCATCTCACTCTAGAAAGACTGGCTATCATCAAGAAATCAACCAATAACAAATGCTGATGAGGCTGTGGGGAAAAAGGAACCCTTCTCCACTGTTGGTGGGAATGTAGACTGGTGCAACCACTGTGGAAATCAGTGTGGAGATTCCTTAAAACACTTAGACTAAAGGTTCCACTCAACCCAGCTATTCAGCTTCTTGGTATCTTCCTGAAAGAATTAAAAGCATCACATCACAGCGATACACGCACACCTAAGTTTATAGTGGCACAGTGTATAAGAGCTAAATTTTGGAAATAATCTACATGTGAATGGAGAAAAAAAGGTGTCATTTTTTTTCTAGAAAGGAGTACTACTTAGCCATAAAGAAGGATAAGCTTGAGACATTTCTAGGTAAATGGATGGACCTTGAGACATTATTCTTAAGTGAAATAAGTTGGACAAACATGTATAAGGAAAACAAAAGTGTGAATAAAGACAAAAATGTATAATAGATGTAGTGAAATGTTCAAATGGGAGGGGTACTAGGGAAGGGGAGGGGAAGGAAGGGAAAAGAAAAAAAGGAGAAAAGAAGGAAAAAACAGAAAAAAAAATTTTGTAAATAAGGAGGGGAAGAGGAGTTGAAAAGAGGGCAGGGGAATGGGTAAAGAAAAGAATGAAGATATATGATGTATAGATACAAATCGCTATGATGAATATGACCACTATGTATACCTAAAATGTAAAAATAGATTAAAACATTGCATCAGTACCTCAGAACTAGCAGTGTTGACATTGGTGTGACTTCTGGTTGCTCTAAATCAAGCTCCTCAAAGTAGGCAGTATTTAAACTGCTTATTTCTCATGTGTGATAAGATAAGGAGCTTGTGTCAGAATTTATACCAATGCACTCCTTCCTTCCTTCCTTCCTCTCAGAAGTCTGTCATTGAAAAGTCTACTGATCTAAACAATGTCTTTGATGTTATGATTTATATGGTGACAGAAGTTCCATAACTAATTTTGGGTGGAAATATAGAGTCTATGGATTTCAAGTGGTGCTGTTTTAAACTTTTCCATCCTCCTTTCTCCACTTGTCATTTCATTTCCAGGTCTGGAAATAAGACAGTAGCCTGTATGTCTATCTGTGCACTTGAAAGCATTTCTGCAAGTCTCTATGAGTTTCTATAGCAACATATTTTTTTTTGCAAGTTTTTGTATCTGTGTCAATATGTGATTGTGTTATAAGACAGAGAATCATGGAATATTTAAGCTGGGACGCTAGAGGTTGTGTCTGGAAACTTAATTTCATACATGTTTCTCAAAAAACAAATATCCTCAACAGATTTCTTGCTGTGCACAAAGAAACACAACTCAATGCTCAATAGAAATTATAAATGCTATTTACAAATAGTAGCACATCCATATGTTTCTGTAGGTATAGAAGAATTTTTTCTTTTTTTAAAAATATGGTAACAAATTAAAATAACACAGAGCAGTTGATTTTTGTGAAGAATTCCAGACATTGTTGATACTTTCTTCATCCTGCATGGTAAAATAATTAACTTCAGTTAATTTTACTAAAATGAACTTAAAATGATTAAATGTTTTAGCAGATCTATCAGTACCTGTGTTCCCAGGACACATCAAACTAGCGCATTCATTATTAACATACCTCAAAGAGATGGAAATTGGTTCATCTAAAAAGGCTTAGACATTAAAGTAGTGTATTGCCATTAAATCATAACCCTCACTTGATGAGATCTTATTCTTTAGTATTCAAGGTCTCTTATTCCTGAAAATTCATTTATTATTTACTTTTTGGGGGTGTGGAGATGGAACCGAGGGTTAATCATGCACTCAACTGTTGAACTACATTCCCAAGCCCTAAGGGGAATTTAAACTAAATTTATTTAAATTTTTTAACTTAGGGAGATACTGGTGCAAAAACTTGAATTTACAAGTAGGACAATAAATACAAATAGTGAGAAGTACCTTAAGAAACAATGGAGAGCTAGGGGCTGGGGATTTAGCTCAGCAGCACAGCGCCTGCCCGGCAAGTGCAAGGTCGTAAGTTCAATCCCCGGTAATGGAAAAAACAAAACAAAACAAGAAGCAATGGAGAGCTACTTTTTGCTGCCCTAGGCTGACTGCTTGGGCTGCCCCCATCTCTGTACTCATGTGATCTTTCTGCTCAGAACTGCTTCCACACTAACTGTTACGGTTGTGTCTAGATGTCCGCCCAAAGCCTCATGCAATCATGGGGTAGGCTTCTAGAGTTTATGATTGATTTATGTTTTAATGCTGGGATTATGGGTATGAGTGCTACCCCCACCCTGAGGTGGGTAGCCTGCATACAGTATAAGGGAGGGAAAAAGTCTTGCTCTTTTCAGTTCCTCCCTTTCTTCTCCTGTTGCTTTTGTTGTTTTCTGCTACCATGAACTATTACCCACTGCCTTGGAGCCAGCCAAGTATGGAGCACAACCTCCACAAACTGTGAGCAAAATAAACTTTTACTTCCTTAATTTTGGGCATTGGATATTATGTTGGTTTGGGGGATATTTTGCAAGGGGGAACAATATAATACAGGACACATATTTTCTAAGGTTACTTATAGTAGTCACCCAAAGAATGATATACAAAGGAGTGCAGGAAATCTATCCACACACTATAGACCAAGAATCCAGCTGGATCCCATGATAATGTCCTGCATGAGTCCAACTTAAAACCTAGAGCTCATAACAATGCCTCCCACAAGTCCAACTGGAGGCCTAGAACCCATAACAATATCTCATGCAGCTCTGTTTCATAGATCTTCGCTGGGAAGGTCCAAAAGTCAGTGGTGGAATCTAGAAAGTCTGTGCCAGCAGGATGAAGGCTCTGTACTAGCAGGCTGAGGGATCTGCACTGGAGCCAGGAAGCAATGCTCAGAAGAACTGGAGCTCCCCTGAAAGGTACCACAGCCATCTTCAGCAACAGTGAGGTCCCAAACTCCTCTGATGATTAAGATGACTGAGTTCCCATCAAGGAAGCCAACGCAGCAAGCTTCTTCAGGAGCCTGAGCTGTGCACCTTCTCCCACTCCGGAGCCAGGAAGCAATGGTCAGAGTGAGGACCAGAGCTCCCCCAAAATAAACTGGAGTTATTCTCAGTATCAACAAGGTCCCGAGCTCCTCAGAGGATGAAAACAACCAAAGTCGTTAGGAAAGCCAGCATGACAAGCTCCTCCAGAACAACCAACAGCTCCTTACATCTTCTACCAGCTTCCAACAACCTCTCTTAGCTCCCAACAGCCTCTCTAGTTCCCCAAAACCTTTTTCTGCTCCCATCAGCCTAGCCTTTTATGCTGCTGGCAACAATCCCCAAGTGGGCCTCCCGCGCCCAGCACCATGCTTACTCGGTTCATCTAGGGGTTATAAATTAACCACCAGTTATCAATCCACTACAGGTATTTTGTCTCAGCAACAAGAGAAAAGTAACTAAGACAGAATTTGGTACCAGAGAAGTGGGGTCATTGCTGTGACTGTACCTGACCATGCGGTTCAAGAGCCTTTGGGAATGGCTTGTGGGAAGAGTTTGGAAAGGTTCAGAGATGTCACGTGATACAGTAGAGCTGGAATGTCTTAGGCTGTTCTCTATGGGAGATCCTGGTCAGAGCTCAGACCAGAAGGCTGATAGAAATCATGCCAGTAAAGATCAGGGTCAGGAGGTTTCTGCTGGGAAGAACATTAGCTCTTGGACTTCAGACAATGTATGCTATAATTTGGTAAAAATTTTGTCTGAATTTTGCTCATGTCCAGAGACTTTGCCTGAGAGGGAGATTAAGGGCAGCCAACTAATTAATCTGGCAGAAGAAATTTCAAGGCAATTGAATGTTGAGGCAGTGTATGGCTATTGTTGGGGGCTTTTAGTAAGATTTGTATTGTCAATCAAGAGTAAAGAGCCAAAAAGGATGATTTACAACATTGTGAGTATGGTTAGAAAGGAAGCTCCAGTAAAGTTGTGGACTGCAAAGATAGAGCCGAGGAGATGTTCACTTCTGAGAAGGAATAGGAGAACATAAAAGATGGCCTGAGGGCATCATAAGAAGCAGCAAGTCACCATCCTTTGCAGCTTTAAAACTGCAAAAATGAAAGATTTTGCTTTGAAGAGAAAGCCACAGAACACCATGTTCCAGAATGGAGGCAACCACACTATGTTCCAGAATGGTGGCAGCATAGAGAATTTATTCCTCAGAATCAGGGTCCAAGTGCTCAGTGATCCAGGCACTCAATCCCTACAGCCAAGAGGGAAGAAAACCTGCTGCTCCAGCTGGCAGTAGATCTTGGCATTATCCACATGGTGCTGATTCTAGGTGCATAGAGAATGCAAGAGTTCTAAGGTTAAGAAGGCTTCCACCTAGATTTTAGAAGGCCTGGGAGGCCAGGAAGTATTCTCCTGAGAGGGCAATATATGAAGCTGTGAGGGCAAAGCCAAATGTGCAGTGGAGACCCCAGAAGTTTGGCGAAGCCGGGCACATGGATTGTCTGAGGAAAACTGCAAGGTGGGAGCAAAGCAGGCCTAAGAGAGAAGCCATGGGAGCTACAACCATCAGAAGTGCCATAGAGGCGGAGCCACATGGAACTCACAATGTGCCACAGGTTACCCCTGATGCTGCACTTGGAACTATAGGACTTAATGTTTGCCCTGCTGGACTTTGGAGTTGTTTTGGTCACATTCCTTTGTTTCCCCCTGTTTGTAACTTTTGGAATGGAAATGTCTATCTTGTGCCTTTGAATTTTGAAGTGTTTAACTTTCTTTTCATTTGTATAGGGGCTCACAGCGAAGCGTGCCTTACATCTCAGAGGAGTCTTGGGACTTGGACTTTTTAGCAATGCTGAAACTGTTAAGATTTTGGCGACTCTTAGAGATAGACTAAGTGCCTTTTGCATAAAAGAATGTACATGAGTTTTTTGGGGGCCAGTGGCAGAATGTTATGGTTTGTGCCTAGATGTCCCCGCAAAGCCTCATGCAGTCATGGGGAAGGCTTCCAGAGTTTTTGACTGAATCATGTCCCAATGCTGGGATTAAGGGTCTGAGTGCTACCCCAGCCTTGAGGTGGGTAGCCTGCATACAATATAAGGGAGGGAAGAAGTCTTGCTCTTTCTACTCCTCCCTTTTTTCTCCTGTTACTTTTGCTGTTTTCTGCCACTGTGAACTGCTGCCCTTTGTCATTTGCCACCCTGCTTTGGAGCCAGCCAAGTATGGAGTGAAACCTCCACAAACTGTGAGCAAAATAAGCCTTTCCTTCCTTGACTTTGGGCATTGGACATTTTGTCTCAGCAATGAGAGAAATGTAACTAAGACACTAACCTTCCTGGCAGTTTGGTTTGAAGTACAGCTTTATCCCCCATGAAACGAGACTCTTCCAGTTCATCCCCTTGTCCCCCACACAGGATGGGCAGCCCTAAACCCCAAGCTATGGGTAGGAGACTCAAAGCTGTGACTGCTGCCTGGGGGTGGGGATATATGTTCCTCTTTCCAGCCAGCTCTCCTGAGTCTTCATTAGCAGCTGATTAGGTCTTCATATAATTTTCAGATTCTATTGGATGCTTTAGTTCAGCTCTTAATTCTTTTATAGTAGATATTTGAAGAAAGAGGCTTTGATAACTCCATAACTTAGCTTCTTTATCAGTTAGTAACAGAAAGTTCACTTTCTCTCCATTAGTATTTATATATGCTGATTTCTTCATCCCTGTTCAATTTGCCTGCTGTGTCTCTAGTCTGCAGTTGCTATTTTTAGTCTTTGTTTTCATGTACATGGTAAGCTTTGGACTTGTTAATGTATAACTGTGGATTTTGAGAAAGTACTGCTGATGAAAATTTTGAAATGATTCAAAGATCTAATAAAATGTTCGGCCTTATTTCACCTCCAAAACAAGGAGTGGGGAGAAGCTTTTGGAGTGTCCTCAGATGCCCTGATAAATAGGGAAGAATGGCTGCCAACTGCTCCTCTCAAATGTGGCCTCACTGTCCCCATTGGCTTGTGAGTGGCCAGGCTGTTTGGATGGTCAGCATGGGTGTGGTCCAAGCAATGATCTAGAGTTGGGTAAATGCATGCTAAAGTTCAGCAGGGACGCTTCTGCCATTATTCAATTAAGCTACTGGCTGGCTGCATCTTCAGGGGAAGCCTGAAGCCTTGTTTCAAGCTCCCGAAATGGTGTGAGGTTTCTCTCTATTTCCAAAGCCAATTACTTGAAGTGATTGAGAGCTCCAACTTGGAGACAGTTCAGATTCCAACAGTTTGTTTCAAAGTCAGTTATTTTGAACTTGAGAATAACTTTTTTTCTACCAAAAATATGAAAAGGAAGGAAATAAAAGGTGAGTCCATAGAAATCTATTTAAATTAAAACCAACATGACTTAATGCACATTTGTAATGAAAAGCAGCAAAAAAAAAAAATTAAATTCTGAATTTGGAAATGAAGATTATGTTCACAAATCTATTAATTATAATGGAAAATAACCATATTAATGAAGATAGTTCCTTATTTATATAACATGACTTTGACAATGGCACTTTTAATTAGAATAAAGATGAGATGCAAGTTAGAAATGTGTACAGATTACTGAGGAGAAAATTGTCAGGACATTTAGAGGCTTAGAAGTTAAGGAAAAAGTTCATTTTAAGACTACTTTGACTCCAATGCTTAACTAGCATCAACAGTCAACCATAAGGTTTATTTTTTGTCACAAAGAAGGAATGCAGAGGAAAAAGAGGGAGGGTGCTTGGACCAGATTTCCTGGAATTCAGGCTCTGACATAGAGTAGTTTATTGGGGCCATACTCTGGGTCAGTGCCTCTGGGGGAGTGAGGAAACCAAAAGTGAGGAAAGAGAGAAATTAGGCAGAGTTGCAGCCTCAAAAAAGGATTCAGTGATGCCATTTGGAGCTATGGAGCAGGCTTGGGCCTTTGGAGTTTCACCATCTTGAGACAGAGAGCCAAGGTTTGTGTCTCCTCATCAATCAGTGATTGGATAAGGGCTACCCCCAGGAGAGGGCATGATCCAGAGCAAACAGCTCTTCTGTTGAGAGCACTTCTTGGGAAGAACTCTTATGATAGCCATGGGCCACCAACCCTTCCAGCCATGGGGGGATTTGTCCTCAGTTTTGGAATCTCAGAATCTCTGATAGTCCAGATTTCTTTTCTCAGGTAACTGGGCAAGAATGAGAGAAAAGAGGAAAAGTGTGTTGACACAGGAGCGTGTATATAGGGGATTTGTGGGAAATTGGCCAAGGATGATCTGTGAAAGACAAGGACAAGAGGATGCTGTTCATGTAGTGTAATGCTGAGGGGAAGGGAGGAGGTATACGGGGAGGCACTGCTCAGGTTGCTGGCTTTCACGCTACTGAGAGTGTGTTGACTGAGGAGAGTATTCTTGTGCCCTGAGGTTAATAGGAGCTATGGCTGAAGTTATGTATTTCTTCTTCCGGCCCTGTGAAGACAGTAGACAAAGTCTACTGTGATAGTTCTAACACTTTTATTTTTAATTTTAGAATAGAGCAATTGAGACCAGCTTTTTAAAATATTGTAACACTTTGCATCTTCTCTATAAAATAGTGTAGTATGGCAGGCAATTATTTTTGACAGCAAAGTGGAATGAATTATATTTGCTAGTTTTATTTTTGTCTTTTTTTTTTTTTTTTTTCCAGTACCGGGAATCAAACTCATGACCTTGAGCTTGCTGGGCAGGTGCTGTGCCACTGAACTAAGTCCCCAACCCCTTACTAGTTTTAAAATTTTCTGTTTTAAGAATTTTGTGATACTGTCTGAGTCATTCTGTGTATTGTTGCAAAACAAATTAGTTATTTTTGGTTTCTCTTCTACAAGGGACTATTAGGAACATAAGATAAATAACTAGAATGGTCCTTGCTTTCAAGATTATGACTCAATTTTGAAAAGAGAGAATACAGAGTATGCTGCTATTCCTAATATCAAAGAGCATTTTCACTTCTAGAGAAACCTCTTAAATGTGGAGAACGCTCAGGGGAGAGATAGAAAAGAAAGGGGAGTAAACAGATTCATCATTCTTTCTGTACCTGGGAGAGTAAACAGCCCTTGCCTTTCAGAGTGAGTAACTATGCTATTTTATATGAATCTCGAGAAACCTCAGGTTTTTAATTGGAGTGTCACTTTCTTGTTTATTTAGTCCTTTGAGTCCTTTGGTATGAGCATAACTTGGGTATTTGAGGAGCATTCTGGAACCTAGATTCCAGAAATTGTCCCTTGCTCATATTGTAGGCCAGGTGATGTGTAATTTTGTAATTGGTGTATACTTTCTAGAATCCAGTATTATCTTTGTGTAGGAAACCATTAATTGATTGAAATAAATGGCCTTATTCTGTGTTTCTTGATACTATTTTGAAAAAAAGCTACTTGTGCAGTTCATATTCTTTAATTTTGCTTTAGTTTTTATCACCTGACAAACAGCACTTTTGCTGCCTCAGAAATGATCTCTGGTGGAAATCAGTCGCTGTGGGAATGATGAAGGGGAAACGTGATGGTGGCCAAGAGGGAGTTTGTTTATATCCTGCTCCACTTTTCATGAGAAACATTTGAAGGGACCTCTACCAGCCACTTTTAAATTCACTGCAGTGATTATGCTTGAGGCAGATGTTTATGTTTTCATTCCTGGTGATATGGGCGGGAGTGGTCTTGATAAACATAAGATGTGGGAAAAGTTTATCTCTGGGCTTTCCATTCCTCTTGCAGAAACCTTTCTCTTCATAACAGTCAAACTCCAGCGTTGCTGTCTCTTTGTGCCATAGCTTTCTCCTTTGCCTTTCCATCTAGACTACTCCCCAGGTAGTGAGCCCGCCTCCCTCCCTGGCTTTCCTGTACTTCCGCTAAGCTTGTTCTATTTGGGTTTTATTACATCTTGGCTTTTTTAGCGGACTGGACTGTTCTGATCAGTCAGTTCATGTCAATAAGATATTAGTGGATAGAAATTAACCCCAAATATATATCTCCTAGCAAGAGTCATTTTCATGTTAATCTGTCTGGGATCTTTAATATCTTAATTCTAGTTTTTCTATCTGGCCTGTGGTTTGGGGAAAAATTCATAGGATGAGCACAACACATTGTGCTGTGTCTTACTTCAAATTTACTTCAAAGATATCCTTTGTAGTGGCTACACTCACATTAATTCTGTATTAAAACAAATAAATATGTTATTGCAGAAATCAAAATTCCTCCATTTAAAAATATAACATAGGAAAACAAAAATTTTTACTTATACTAAACTACTCTGGATACTGTGGGATTTTTAGATGAAAAACTTTGAGATGCAGTGGTCTCAGCCAAAGTAGTTTTCTATGGTCAGAATTCTAGGCTTTTTGGAGATTAGTGGGACTTCCCCCCCCCTCCCCGAAATTCTCTGATCACTTGCCCAGCTATGGGTTCCATTTAGTGGACCAGTCTTGTAGGCAGAAACACATTTTTTAGCCCTGAATTTTTAAAAATATCTATAAAGTCATGCTTGGATCTGTCCATGCTTTTGCCCAAGAGTGCTGGATGGTGACTTAAAGATCTGAGTGATGACATTCAGCAAAAAGATGACACAGAGCTGCTTTTGAGCCCGCAGTTTGGGCTAAGATGAAACTCATTATATATTTCTTTATAAAAGTTACTTGTAAATTATTGGCATATTTACTTTAGAGTATAAAAGTCAATGTCAAACTAAAAACCAATCTTTAGGGAACTTTGAAGATAGGTTTAAACAAATATGCATATTTGTTTTATTGTATAATGAATTATATTCTTTTTTTTTTTAAATTTTTTTTTTTATTTTATTTTAAGGATAAAAGGAGGGAAACATTAACAGACATACAACATTTTACAACATATCACAAGCAC
>NW_004955457.1:230658-236016 GCF_000276665.1 Chinchilla lanigera
GGGGGGGCTGGGGGAGCCTGCTCGGCCGGCTCCGAGGGCCTGCTCGCCCCGCCCGTCCCCTGGGCCTCCCTGCGCCTAGAAACTCAGTCTGCAGTTGAATTATATTCTTTAAAAAAAGAACTGCTGTGAGGAACTGAAAAATAAATGGAGAGTTTTTTCTTTTTGAGGGTTATTTAGAGGGGAATTATTATGAACTTGGACAATAGAACAAATTATTCGTACTTTGTTGCTTTAATGCCCACTGTGTCCAGCTGTGACTTCATAGTACATGTGCTTTCTTTACAAAAAGGGTCAAATTAATAGTAAAGTCAAAATATTATAAAATCATTTTCTGTGAAGAAAATTTTTCACTTTATATTATTCTGAACAAATAACAATGTAAATACTGACTGAAACATGCTTACCATCTTGCCAGAAGGTTGAGAGGAAAAGTATATTTCATCCTGTGTAAAACTGAAAGGTAATCATTTCCCTAGAGAAAACAAGGGTTTTGGAAAAAGGCTTACCCAAAGTAGTTTACCTATATTCATGGTACTTCAAGAAATCTACTAGGAGGGATTTATTATTCTAATTTAAGTGACATTCTGGGAAGAATAATTCCTAAGATAATTTATTAATTATTTAATCCAGTGTCAATTTATCACTAGCTTTAGCATTCGTGGCTAAGTGCTTTTAAGAACACCTGTTGTCAGGTCAAAGAATATTGTTATAAAAACATTAAAGGAAATAAAAAATAATAAAAATTTATAATTACATCAGTCTAACAACGAATTTGTCTTTGTGTTTTTTTTCCTGCCTTTGTTTATGTCCATACACATTTTTAATAGTAATAAAATCATAAAGTTGACTCAACTGCACACCTTGTAGGGGAGTAAATTACGGTGGGAGACTGAGGGCCAAAGGAGAAGACTAGGCCACAAAGGAGACTGCCACAATGTTCTACCAAAGCTACTCTCCAACGTTCACAGTCGCCCGGTTCTCCACCTCCTTTCACTTCAGCTTTCTCTCCATTTACCTTACAATGTATAACTGCATTCAAGTTCTCTGTACTTTGAACTTACATATGCTTAAAATTATTTGCATTATCAAACTAGAGTTGCAAAGCAAGCCACCAAGCCCTGACTGCTCACTGTCATTTCCTTCTCTCTTCTTGCTATGCTTCTCCCACCCAAACCAACTCTCATAAGTAAATTACATACTACTTCAAGCGGCTTGCAGGATTGGGGATTACACAGAAGAGTAGTTCCTGGATTCTACTTTCCAGGAGCTGACCAACTGGTAAAAAGATAATTATGATGCGACACAATGGATATTATATTAGAAGAAAGCAAAAGGTGGGGGGCTGGGAACAGTTTTATTTGGAATAACAATAGGTATAAGAAACACTTTGAGAGTTTATTTATTTATTTTTTTTTTGGTTTTTCTCCGGTACTTGGAACCGAACTCACGACCTTGCGCGTGCCAGGCAGGCGCTTTTGCCGCTGAGCTAAATCCCCAGCCCCTACTTTGAGAGTTTAATACAGTAGATTATGAATGCACATTGTACAGCCTGTAACCGAGTTCTATAACAATTAAACTAGTCTGGGAAAATATCAAATGCAAAATTTGAAATATGGTTTCTTTAAGTATAGTTTCTATTGAATCATATTGCTTTCATATCATTGTAAAGCTGAGCAATCTTAAGTCAAACCAAGATAAATTGGTGACAATCTGTACTTGCTAAGTTAAGGATGTGTCAGTATAGCATGAGGATTTACAATATGTCTGGCTTGGGGGAATGGTCCTGGCGATTGAACCTAGGGCCACATATATGCTAAATACATGCTCTTCCATTGTGCTATATCCCTGGCCCTTTTCATTTCATTTTGAGATAGGTCTCACTAAGTTATGCAAGCTGTCTCTCATTTGCTGCCCTCTTTTGTAGCCTCCCAAGTAGCTGGGATTATAGCTGTGTAGCACCAGTTATGGCAAGATACCTGCTTTCAACCCTGGAAATGAGTGTTGTTCTTTCATTCCACCAGCCCCATGACTTACAGAAAGGCAAGTGCTTCAAGGATATTGTATCAGTCCATAGAGCCAGGCCCTGTTCCTTGCATCATGTGACTGGTGAGCAATGAAGCCAGATTGGAATTAAAATTTCATGTGAGGCAATTACTAGGAAAAATCTGCTAGTCTTTGGCTTCTGTTTTGAATCTGATTCTGTCCTATGGAGCAAAAGTTCAAAGTTTCTTTTCCTTGTCTGACTGTAAGATCTTCTTGACGTTTCTGGCTAACACTACTCTGGAACTTCTTCCATGATTCAGAATCATCTCAGGTGCACTGTTTCGTCTTGCTACAGACCCCAGACCCAAATGATGGAGACCACTATGAAGTAGCTCTGTGCAGGATTTAATTTTAATCAATTGGCTTTCCATGTTCACTTGGGAGTCGTCCAAAGCTTAAGCCCTTCCTTTGATGGGCAGTGGACTCATAGTAAGTGAACCTCTAGAGTTGCTGGTCCCTCTGAGGCCTGTATTGGCCTGTGAAGTTGGGATAGCTCAAAGGACAAGATAAGGTCACAGTTGAGGACTTTTGGCTCCAGCCTCATTTAACTAAAGGAGACTGTAGCTGCAGGCATCTCACTTCTGCAGTGAAGGCCTTCCTGGAGATAACATAGTTCTCCTAAATCAACATGAAGTATTCCTTGAAGTGCTTAAAGGGATTCCCAAGTCCTGCCCAGATTCCTGCATTTTCTTCAGTGTCCCCTTCCTTTGTTTGAAAACCTAATAAATACCGGCTGCCCAGGGAAGTCAGGATCTTAACCCAGAGAGTCTTAACTCAGAGAATCTTAAATACTGTAAGAGAGCTGGACCATCCTGGGGCCCTGAAATCATTTCCCTTGTCTCATTTATTTAAGCCTTCACTGTCCACTCATTTGGGAGATTGTGGGCCTGATTAGCACGCAATAACTAAGGGTTATTAACCTGATACCCAAATTCTGGCTCCAGGTTAGGTAAGGAGGGCAAAGGTCAGAGGAACACAGCCTCCTCACAAGGTCCATATAGATCCTGCTTGTTGTGAGTTTATAAAGGTAATTTTTATATTGTTAAGAATCAAACAGCTGGGTGTGGTGGTGCACGCCTGTAATTCCAGCACTCAGGAGGCTGAGGCAGAAGAGTCATTGCCAGTTTGAGGCCAGCCTGAGATACAAAGTGAGCTCAAGGCCAGCCTGCACTGCATAGAGAGACCCTTCTCAAAAAGATTAAAAAAAAAAAAAAAAAAAAAAATCAAACATTCCCTGAAGCTTCCTTTCAAGCAATCTTCCCTAAATGTGCCTCCCTAGGTCACCATGTTGGTTGCTTTTCTCTCATTGCTGAGACAAAATACCTGAGTTTCATCATTGAGCTCTTCTTGACACCTCAAGAATCACACTTAGGGTCCTTTTTTTAAGGATACAACAAAGGCAGCTGCTTTCCCTTCTCTTTGTTTTCTTCTCTTGGCCTCCTCCTGGCCCCAATTATAAAACACTGAGGAGGCAATTCTCAGTAAAATATCAAGTAAATTATCTGGAGCAAAAGCCATTTTTTAGTAGTATTTTTCCTGATATCTGAGGCTGACTGGGCAATAAACTTATCTTTAAAAAAATCTGTCCTTCTATTGAATTAGGAGCTAAGGATGTAAGTTTTACCCATGTCTCTTATAAACAAGCTAAGAAGGCAAAAGGATTTTTGTTTTTCTCTTGCTAAAGAGTGACAATTTAAAATAATTGAAGAACTTAGTTCTTGCCCTTCTCAGATTTTCAAGAACACTTGTCTGTAAATGCTTCCTATTTCAATCTCCCATCTGGTTGTTAGGCCAGTAGGGGTCTTAGATAGAGACTAAGACCATGGGCTCCAGTTTGGGCTCCAATGGGAACTGGTTGTTCCAGTGGCTATCTATCTCCTGGTCTTCTAAAATTTACAATATGATATTCATCCCCCAAACGCAATAGCAGTTTGTGATGCTGCTTGTCTCTCATTAGAAATCAATGTTTGATTTAAAAGTAACATTACATCTTTCCAGTCCAGCTCATAGGTCTGAGCAAGTCCTCTAAAAACCTCAATGTAGTTATCAGAGTAATTTGAAAACTTTCCTAAATGTAGTTTGATCTGCTTTAGATCACTGAGGGAAAATTCCCACTTACTTCTTGTAAGGGATATTGTCCTTGAGGAGTTTGAACAAAATCAGCTAAGGGTACAGCCTTGCAGAGGCTTTGATGATGGCTGTTCTAAAAGCCTCATCCTCAGAAGCTGAAGGGCAAGTAGGGAGAACCTGAGACTCAAAAACAGTGTGTAAGGCTTTGATTAAGTTTGTTTTGGAAACCTCATCTTTACACTCCAAAGGTAGAGGCAGGGCAGCCTCAGGTTCAGGGCTGATGGATGCCTTAAAGGCTAGAGTTATCTGGTTTTTCTGTGGCTCATATTTACATTTTGAACACAAATAAGGATTATTTCTTAAAGCAGAGAAAGTTTGAACATAAGGGAATTCTGATCATTTCCCCTCTTTCTTACAGTATAATTCTATTGTGCCTTTTTGTTTTGTTTTGTTTTTGGTACTGGGAATTGAACTCAGGACCTTGTGCTTGCCAGGCAGGCACTTGTGCCACTGAGCTGTATCCCCGGCCCTTCTTACACTGTGATTCTATTTGTGAAAGAACAGCATGATCACTACTTCCCTCTATATTCCATTTTGGCTTTAAGAGCTAAGTAGGCTTTGCACAGGTGCAGAAAAATATCAAACTATTCTTTTTCAGCCTGTGACGGTCAAATATTTTCTTTTTTTTTTTTTTTCCTTTTTTTTTCTCCGGTATCAGGAACCAAACTCACAACCTTGTGCTTGCTAGGCAGGCGCTTTGCCGCTGAGCTAAATCCCCAGCCCTGACGGTCAAATATTTTCCAGTATTTAAGAATACATTTCAAAAGAGTAAAAAATTTTGACATCAATTTTCCTATCTGAAATGCAGACAGAAAGAATTGGGTGTCCCCTTTAATTTCTACTTGATTTCTATACCCTCAATCATCCCTTGAGTAGACTCCACTCAAGGGCAGGTGGATGTCATCTGGAGAGAGACCAGAAGATAAACTTCAACCAACCTATTCACCCTCCAACTGGTGTGTAATTTTATTTTCCTAGGAAACTCATGTTCTTATTCCCATAGGTGTTTTTATAAGCACCACAATTGATCTTAGCCATAACAGACTATTTAAAGAAGGAAGTATTGCTTTGCATTAAACTAATGCTTTCTAGTTCTTTAAAGAGAGGGTGGGCAAGCCAGGTGTGGTGGTGCACGCCTGTCATCCCAGCACTCAGGAGGCTGAGGCAGGAGGATCATTGTGAGTT
>NW_004955457.1:236126-237439 GCF_000276665.1 Chinchilla lanigera
AAAAAAAAAAAAAAAAGAAAAGAGAGAGAGAGAGAGAGAGGGTGGGCAAACACAAAAAAGTGAGTTGGAAGTAGTTGGAGTGTTTCTTAGCCTACAAAAATCACCTCTAGAGATAGGTAAAATGGCTTGGAGAAAAATGCCTCCCTGGGCTCTAGCATGAAGAAACCCCTAAGACATTCCTATTATTTACATAATCACCCAGGCAATCTTTTCTAACAGCAAGACGAGGCTACAAATTCATTTAAAATTTTTTTATATCTCTGAAGCTCATAGGTTAAACATATCTATCACCTAACAATCACAATTTATATGTTAGTAAAGACACATTTATTAGTTTTCTACATGTTTTTGAAAGAAAAAGGCGGACTAAAATCTCTTTCTTACTGTTAGCATTTGTAAGCTATACTTGTAAACCAGTCCCCTGATAGCTGCTTTCCTCTGTGAAATGCAAACAGTTGTTGCAGCTTCTGGAGGGAGGGCCAGTCTAATGACAAGGTGATTCTAAAGTTAACTCCCAAAACATTGGAGAAAATTTAGGGGGTGCTTTCTAATTTACTAGCAGAGAGTGAAAAGTATGATAGATAAGTGGAGATTTACCTGCTGGCTACTCAGTTGGGCAGTTGAGATCCATTTTCCACTGAGGGACATTTGGGTATCCGCCAGAGTGTAGCCCTCACCATGAGAATCTCAGTTGCTTTCTCAGCTCCTATTGGTATGTGCAACCAGAGATCTATCTCTGGAAAGGAATCCAGTGCCTGTCTGGTCAACATTCCATTGGCCATTGGCTTCAGTGGGGATTCAGCAGAAAGTGCTGAGGAAATCTTCCTCTGTTTTAAGAGTGGCAGCTGCTCTAAGAGTGTTTAACTAGCTGGCAGAATAACCACTGTTAGTTAAAGTTCTATAAGGGACAGGTAAAAGTCTGAGCAAAATTCACTACATAGCACTTTATAAGTTTACAGTAAAAGTTTCAAAGTTCACAATTTATTATCAAAATACTTTTCTATATACATAACTAGGCCTAAGAGGAAAGAGAGAAGGTTGAAGATCCTCCCTTAGGCTAAATGTGTTTTGGTCTCTTAAGTGTGGTGCTTTGGAAATAGCTCCTTCTGGTTTCACCCAGAAGTTGGTTCCTTCCACTTTGTCTCAGATTCAGTCTCCCAAGGAAGGCTGCTGCCCACAGCACTAAACCAGGACATGGGTTTTATGTGTGTTCTCCTTGTTTTTTTTTTTTTTTTTTTGGTTTTTTCTCTGGTACCGGGAACCGAACTCACGACCTTGCGCTTGCCAGGCAGGCGCTTTTGCCGCTGAGCTAA